>NW_027507784.1:341692088-341736081 GCF_037356315.1 Lithobates pipiens
GCTGAGCAGCCCCGAGACAGGCACAGATAGGTGCCGCGAACCCCCCCCCCCCCCCCCTCCATCAGAGCCTCCATAAGGGGGGTGGCTGTCTGTATTCAGCACTCAATGACTGATGGCTGCATCCGGCCTCCCCAGTCCAATGATCAGACTACCTGTCATATGTAATGATGATGGGCAATGAACTGCAGGGAGAGGCACCATCCTGCCTCATGCCACAAAGTTTATTCTAAAATCTTTCCTCGCAGCAAACCTCCAGTGACCTCCTATAAACCCGGCTGGGAGCAGAAGATGGCATGCGGGCTTCTCTGATTAAATTACAGGGAGCTGGCGGGTCATATCCACCCTGCACCCCCCCCCCCCCCCCCCAATACTGCACACCACCCCCATCATTGTCCCATCTCCTGATCGGTGCGCTGGCTGTACTTTGTACCATCAAAAGTAGCAAATTGTAACAATTTATATTGTAAAATTATTAGTTACATGAGATTACATTGTGTGTGTGTGTGTGTGTGTGTGTGTGTGTGTGTGTGTGTGTGTGTGTGTTTTTTTTTTTATTTTTTATTTATTTTATATTTTGTATACCTCTGACATATACCGCAGTGCTGTACAGAGAACACTGAGACAGTTGCATCAGTCTCTGTACTGCACTGCGGTACAAGTCAGAGCTATATAAAGATTAATAATAATAATAATAAAAATATATTATTTTATTAATAATAAATTATAATATTTATTATTATCATCCATAAGCTCCTCTGGTATAGACTGTTGTGACTGGCTCAGTGAAGCTTACACTCTAATGTCGTTACACACTTTCCTTCTACATTTTATATAGCTCTGACATATACCACAGTGTTGTACAGAGAACACTGAGCCAATTGCATCAGTCTCTGTACCAGAGGAGCTTACACGCTAATGTCCCCTCCCCCACACAGTCATGCATGCATACATACATTAGCACAGTTGGGGGTGGCTCACATTACTTTCCCCCTTTCCCCCTTTCCCCCCTTTCCCCCCTTCCCTGATGTAGCTTGGTAATCCTATAATATATATTTTCCCCCTCCCCTCTTTGCAGCATTGTTGGATCACACGAAGAGCATCAAGAAACAAGTGATCAGTAAGTACCCCTCTTCTGATTGGCTCCCGGATAAAGGCGGAGTTTTTCAGATATAAATGTCAGGTCTGTTGTCTGCTCAGCATTGAACTTGACATAATCCTGCGGCTCCATATGTCTCTATGTGGGGTGGGGGGGGGCGGCCGACGCGTTCACGCCGTGTCATCTCCGCAGGACGCCGTCGGGTGTGAGTGACATTAATGACTCCATTCACTAAGCTGGGATTCTCGTGGTGTTTGCCGTAACGATCGTTCTTTTCTGCCATGTCACTGTCCGGGCTGACAATAACGTAACTTATGGCAAATAACGATCGTTATCCCTGGAGGTGCTGGATTGAGCGTCTCCTGATGAGCGCAGCGCAGACTTTCCCTGCTGGCGTGTACGTGATCTTATGTGTCGGAATCTGTGAATGTCATTGAAGCGCAACGTCGCTCTCCAACATCAATCGCTACATGGAATCCTTCTGCTGCTACTGTTAGTAAATGGATAGGAAGGTAGATTATATTTACTTGTGGTGTTTTTTGTTTGTTTGTGTTTTTTGTTTGTGTTTTTGTTTTTTTTTGTTTTTTGTTTTGTGTTTTTTGTTTTGTTTTTTTTGTGTTTTTTTATTTTTTTTTATTCTTTCAGTTACTTCCTGGTTTCGGGCCTAGGCCAAAATGTCATACATCCCAGGATTCTTCAGGAGAGGAGGAGGGGCTCTCTCACGGCTAAGCACACCCTCCTGTCAGAATACCGCTGCGCATCAGAAATTGTAATGGAAGTTACGTTCTGAGTAATAAAAAAAAAAAAAAAAAATGCTTACTGCACTTGCTTTCCAACCTGGCCGCTATGCATACCACTAGGTTTCCCAATCTGGAAGAACATCCAGCGGCGGACATCTTCTTACACCCGGGCAAGCAGGTGTAGCGACATATTCGGCGACTCGTCGCAGTTTGCTGCGGAAGTGACATTCTGTCGCCGCCATCTTGCTACACCCCACACTCGCCCACAGTAAGGATGCACTGAGAAGGGAGAAAGCAGACGTGTTGTTACACCCACCGGAGTTTTGCATTTCACACGTATTTTAACGTGTGTTTATATAGTGAAATGCGGGACTTAGAACTCCGTGTGACTAGTTGGATGTTGAATTTTAAACAAGCAGCGCATCCCACCTCACAGGTTTACTATTCTCACAGAAGTTTGCTGCTTTTAAAAGAACTCCATCTGACTGCTTAGATGTTGAATAAGTCCCGTATTTCACGATATAAACGCATTTTACTGTTCTAAATACGTGTAAAATGCAAAGCTCCGGTGGGTGTAACATGTCCGCTTTCCCCCTTCTTAGTGTGTCCTTACTGTGGACGAGTGTGGGTGTAGCAAGATGGCGGCAACGGAACGTCCCTTCCGTAGCAAACTGCGATGGGTCACCGAATATGTCGTTACACAGGCAGGAGGTGGAGACGGCCATCTTGGTACACCCCGCACTGCTCAGCGGCAACTGATTTTATACTGAAATAGACCATTTCACTCTGTCGCAGTGAATTGTTTGTTTGGTTGTTTCAGTATATAAAGGGAGTTCTCACACCCGGGCAAGTCTTCAAGTTTCACACTTATTCTAGCAGTTTGCTCCCCTTATACACTGAAATTAGACTATTTTGCTCAGTTGCGGTGAAATAGTCTATTTCAGTATATAAGGGGCGTTAACTGCCAGAATAAGTGTGAAGCTGAAGACTTGCCCGGGTGTGAGAACTCCCTTTTTATATACTGAAATTGACTATTTCACTCTGTCGCGGTGAAATGGTCTATTTCACTAAAAAAAAAATCAGTTTGCTGCTGAGCAGTGCGGTGTACCAAGATGGCCGATAGATAGAAGATGTGCGCTGCTGGCATCGTGTTCTGTCGGATTTGGAAACCTACTGGAAGCATGCGCGATAAGCAATTTTGTTGTGTCCCTTCCGTTTGTTTTTTTATTTTTTAAATTTTCTGTTTGGGTAGCGGTATTCTGATAGAACACCTGCATGCCTGAGCTAGGGGCAGATGGATTCCAGGAAGTAAATGCAGCTTTTCTGAACAATGGTCCTGTTGCTGTATATGGGGACACGTCCGGGATTTATTCATGGAGACTTGCAAAGTCAATGACAGGTCCACTTGAAATGATTTTTGTGTGCGATTTACACACATATATTATACCTCTCTCTCCACACACAAAAGGTGCATTAAACAGTATATCTATTATATAGATACGAATATATATTTACTATACACATGCATATCTATACAATATACTGTTTAATTCACTTTTATGTGTATGTGTATATATATATATATATATATATATATATATATATATATATATATATATTATATATATATATATATATATATATATATATATTAAAAAAGGAAAAAAAAAAATATATATATATATTAAAAAAGGAAAAAAAAAATATATATATATATTAAAAAAGGAAAAAAAAAAATATATATATATATTAAAAAAGGAAAAAAAAAAATATATATATATATTAAAAAAGGAAAAAAAAAATATATATATATATTAAAAAGGAAAAAAAAAAAAAAAAATATATATATATATATATATATATATATATATATATATATATATATATATATATTAAAAAAGGGAAAAAAAGTGTGTATGTATGTATATATATAATATATATATATATTAAAGAAAGAAAAATAAATATATATATATATATATATATATATTAAAAAAATTACCATTTTATCCAGTTGTCCTTCCTCTGCCTCCATTGGGTAGTTGTGATAAATTTGGGGGATGTTGGGTGGGGTAGTTGTGCGCTTGGTTACGTGTGATCTTAACTGACGCGCTTTGTCCTTGTCTTGCAGTCGGTCCTCCGTACTGCCTCCACTTGCGGGTGAAATTCTACTCCTCGGAGCCCAACAATCTGCGAGAAGAACTCACAAGGTCAGCGCCCTGCCTGGTCGCGGGAAATTCTGCAACAAAATTTAATAAAACGCTCCACTCAAAACTGATATTTAATGGTTACAGTGTCTTGAAAAAGTATTCGTACCCTTTGAAATGTTCCACGTTTTGTCATGTTTGCAACCAAAAAAAAAACGTAAATGTATTTTATTGGGATTTTATGGGATAGACCAGTGACGGTGAACCTTGGCACCCCAGATGTTTGGAACTACATTTCCCATGATGCTAAACCCACACTGCAGGGTGCATAAGTATATGGGAAATGTAGTTCCAAACAACTGGGTGCCAAGGTTCGCCATCACTGGATAGACCAATACAAAGTGGCACATAATTGTGAAGTGGAAGGAAAATAATGCAAATATTTAATTTAATTAATAATTTTCAGCCTATGTACGGAAAAGGCGTGTGGCCTGATGCATTAATCGAGATACAGTTCAATCCAAACAAATTTAGTATATAGAAAGGAAAATGCTACATATTCATGAATAAATACATAGTATTTTATCAAATGAGAACATGAATTGATGACCATACAAGGATAAATGAACAAATTACTGACGCGTTTCAAGGGGTTTCCTCTTCATCAGAGCCTAGAACAGCCAAAACTGGTCTATAAGTTGTAATATGTGTATATATATGTGTGTGTGTGTGTATATATATATATATATATATATATATATATATATATATATATATATATATATATATATATATATATATATATATATATATATATATATATGTCTATATATTAGAGACGGCCGGATGGAGGTTTATCGCACGATGGATAGTGCATTCTTATAGGTGGAGTCTCCTTTTAATATTGTAATATTTCCTTCCACATCGCAGCACCATTAGGGGGATAGATATCTTCCACCTTTATGGTGCTGAGAGTGCTGTGATGTGGAAGGAAATACTACTACAATAACGGAGAATCCGCCTATAAGAATGTACTATCAATCGTGCGATAAACCTCCCATCCAGCTGTCTCTCTATATATATAGACATATTACAACTTCTAGACCAGTTTGGCTGTTCTAGGCTCTGAGGGAGAGGAAACCCCCTTGAAACGCGTTAGCAATTCATTTATCCTTCCTTGGGCATCAATTTCACACCGTTTTATCAAATGAGAACACTGCCATTTATTTATTCATTAATACATAGTATTTTCCTTTTGTACATACTAATTTGTTTGGAATAAACTTTTTTTTTTTTTTTTTTAAATCTTGATTAATGCATCAGGCCCCGCGCCTTTCTTCTTCCTACATAGGCTCTTGGACTTCCCCTAAAGTTGATTTTGGTCTCATCTGACCAGATCGCCTTCTTCCACATGTTGCTGTGTCCCCCACATGGCTTCTCACAAACTACAAACAGGACTTATATCTTTCTTCTTGTCACTCTTCCCATAAAGGCCTCGTATATCTTCCATCATGCTGGTAGTTAATTTATCATTGCTTTAATGGTGACCAGTCATCTCTCTGCATCCCAGTAAACCCCCCCCCCCCCCCCCCCATCAGTCTACTGGTCATTAATGGTTTACTGACCCCTCCCAATCCTCCCTTCCCAGCGTGTTCCACCATGAGGCGTCCAGTTTATGGGGTCACTGCTGTGTTTATAGAGGTGAAGTGAATGATGTGCTTAAACGAGGTTCTAAACGCCTCCATGAAGGATGATTGGGGAGATCCCTTTATGGCTGACAATCTTGCATGCCATGTGCATCCCATCGGAGACCAACCAAATAAAGGCTGGGGGAGGGGAGAGGTGAAACATTGTTATAGCCTTTTTTTCTTTTTTGGGGATGATGGATGGGGAGAGAGAGTAGTAGACATAAGGGAGGGGGAGGGGTAGAGGGAGGTACAGGAGGTGTAAGGTGTAAACCAAAGTGTTGCCCCTCTCGCTTCCCATGAGTATGAACTACTTCAGCAGAGTAGGTTGCATGGGGACTTTTGTGACCCCCCCCCCCCCCCTCCTGCTGCTGACAGGCTCAAGGTGCGCCTCACCTACCTTCTCCCCAGCCTGGCCCCAGACATTACTGGATTATTGTATGATCAATATCCCTCTGACGCTTCATTTCAGCTTCTTTTATCTTTCATTCTCCCAGGTATCTCTTCCGTCTTGCAGCTGAAACAAGATATCCTGAGTGGAAAGTAAGTGTTCCTTCCTGTGTGGGTTCCCGGGGCTGTTGGTTGGAGGGCATGAAGCCTGGTGGTTATTGGGCTCCCAGGTCTGATGGTCACTGAGTGCTGGGTCAGAGGAGCGCCAGATAGGGGGACACCGAGTCTGATGGTTTGGGGGGGTGCACTGGATTGGGAGTTGCTGAGTCTGATGGTCATAGGGTGGGGGGTCTGATGGTTGAAGGTTTGCTAGGTCTGATGGTCATGGGGTACCAGGTTGGGGGTTGCTGATGGTTGGAGGGTGCCGAGTCTGATGGTTGAAGGGCATTGGGTTTGCCGAGGTGACTGGCATTGGGGGGGGGGGGGCTGGTTCTGAAGGTCAGAGGGCGTCTGGTTGAGGTTTACCAGGACTGATGAATTTGGGGGGGGGTCTAAAGTAGAGTGGGCGCCGCTTAACTGTTGCCAAGGGGGAGTGCCGAGTTGTGGGTTGCCGGGTTTGATATTTGGGGAGTCTGATGGTTGGAGATTGATGTTGTGGGGCTCCGACTTGAGGGTTGCTGGGTCTGTTGGTCATGGGGTGGGGGGGAGTCTGATGGTCGTGGGTAGAGCTGCACGATTCTGGCCAAAATGAGAATCAAATTTTTTATTTTTTTTATTATTTATTTTTTGAATAAAAAGATCACGATTTTCTCACGATTCCCGGTGACGTAAAATCTTTCACATTATAAAAAAAGGGCTAATTTTACTAGTTTAGTTTTTATTTTATTTTTTTATTATTTTTAAAATTCTTCTTTTTTTTTTTTTTTTTTTTTTTCAAAACAATTGCATTTGAAAGACTGCCTGAGCAAATACAATGTGACATAAAATATTGCAACATCCACCATTTTATTCTCTAGGTGTCTACAAAAATAAAAATTGAGATATTATATATATATATATATATATATATATATATATATATAGTAATTTTCTAGCAAAAAAAAACATGATTTTAACTTGAAACCAACAAATGTCAGAAAAAGGTTTGGTTGTTTTAAGTGGTTAGTTTTTTTTTCACTTACAAAGTCTTTTTTCCATTGACAAATTGTTACAATGTTTGTTTATACTTAAGTACAACTGATAAAGAATGTTGTGATTCTTGGCTGACTGCCCAGTTTTTTTTCTCTTCCTTTCTTTTGAGGGCTTCAGAAGAGCCGAGAGAATTCTTTGCATAGAAAGAATTGACTGACTTTAGTCAGGATCGTGATAACGATTGACGATTAATTGCGCAGCTCCGGTGATGGGGCGCTGGGCCTGATTTATTTCTCTGCTCATCTACTCGAAAATGTTTTATTGCTGATGACAAAGTGTATGGAAGGCAAACGTTTTTTTTTTTTTTTTTCTAATTTTGAATGGCGTGAGAAGAGGTTGGACCCTCTAACAGGATATGCAATTAGCGGACCTCCCAGCTGTTGCAAAACTACAAGTCCCATCATGCCTCTGCCTCTGGGTATCATGCTTGTAGCTGTCAGAGTCTCGCTATGCATCATGGGACTTGTAGTTCTGCAACAGCTGGAGGTCCGCTAGTTGCATATCCCTGATCTATAAGAATTGTATTTCTGTCACCCTGGGGGGGGGGGGGGGGGGGAGATTCACCCGTCTACTTTTATTATAGAGTTCATTGATTTCCAATCACTATTGGGTCATTGACAAATATTAGAGTTGTCACCTGAAACGGATTGAGAAGATAACTCCCAATGGAGACACCTGGCAAGGGGGTTTCCTCACTGTGGGAGGTTTCCTTTTCCTGTTGTGTCTTTGGGACAGGAAGTGGCAGTAAATCTCCGACGGGACACCGGGGAAGAAAAAAAAAATCTAATTAAAAATGTACCAGTTGGGTTTAGAACCGTTCCCTGGTCTATCCGCAACTAAAAAATAAAATTAAAGATGAGATGAAATAAAGAGCCTTTTGAGTTTTAATGTGAATCTAATTTATGTCTTTTTTTTTTTTTTTTTTTTGTCTTTTCAGGTTGGAATGTCCTTTTGACACGGCGGTGCAGCTGGCTGCGTACACCCTGCAAGGTACGATCACCGTGCTTCACCCCGAAGGCGGGGGGAGGATTGGCACACAACGGGCCGGGCAGTGGTGCTCTGGCTGCAGGCATAGTATGCCATCTTAATTATTTGCCTTGGATGTCGGCGGTGGGCGCCGGTTGGGCAGTAAGCCTCTCTGTCTGCTGTTCTGATAAGCAGATTGGGTTTAGATGAGATAGAACGTTAATCCGGATTTAGCAGAATAGCGTCTAGCTGACGGGAGACATATTTCCAGCGGGGTCCTGCCATAACCTCTCCCCCTCTACCTGCTTTTATGTTTAACTCCATCCCTCCTCGGCTCTCCTCTACAGGATTGGCGAAGCTTCTCACCGCTGTCCAACCGGGGGTACCCCTGTGAGGGTTACATTTGTCCTCTGCTGAAGGACTCCTTCCTCTAACTCTCCTCTCCTGAGATGCTCTGCTGGAGCACTCTGCTCCTTCCTCTATAATTCTCCTCTCCTGAAATACTCTGCACTGCTGGAGCACTCTGCTCCTTCCTCTAATTCTCCTCTCCTGAAATACTCTTCACTGCTGGAGGACTCTGCTTCCTTGCTCTAGAACTCTCCTCTCCTGAAATGCACTGCTCTGCTGGAGGACTCCTTCTTTATAACTCTCCTCTCCTGAAATGCGCTGCTGGAGGACTCTGCTCCTTCCTCCAGAAATCTCCTTCCTGAAATGCACTGCTGGAGGACTCCACTCCTTCCTCTATAAATCTCTTCTCCTGAAATACTCTGCACTGCTGGAGGACTCTGCTCCTTGCTCTATTACTCTGCTCCTTGCTCTATTACTCTGCTCCTTGCTCTATTACTCTGCTCCTTGCTCTATTACTCTGCTCCTTGCTCTAGAACTCTCTGCTCCTTGCTCTATTACTCTGCTCCTTGCTCTAGAACTCTCTGCTCCTTGCTCTAGAACTCTCTGCTCCTTGCTCTAGAACTCTCTGCTCCTTGCTCTAGAACTCTCTGCTCCTTGCTCTAGAACTCTCTGCTCCTTGCTCTAGAACTCTCTGCTCCTTGCTCTAGAACTCTCTGCTCCTTGCTCTAGAACTCTCTGCTCCTTGCTCGTAGAACTCTCTGCTCCTTGCTCTAGAACTCTCTGCTCCTTGCTCTAGAGCTCTCTCTCCTCTCCTGAAATGCTCTCCTGGAGGACTCTGCTCCTTCCTCTATAACTCTTCTCTGTGGAATGGGTGGTGTTGGCAAGATTAGAGTTTCTCATGCCCAGAGGTCAGCTTTAAGTTGGTGGCAGGATCACCAAAGCTCTTTTCTTCTTCCTTCTTTTTTTTTGTTTCTTGAGTGGAGAGGAGAGCGGTTGAGTTTTTTTGGTCTCCGGGTCTCTCTAACATTAGTTGGGGATAAAACTGAAATGTGGGCACCAACAAATCTTGTTCTATTCATTTTATTTTCACCCAAGATTCACACATTTTACCAAATGAACCCCATGGTGTGAATCTTGCGTTGGGGCGGCGGGGAGATTAGTTTTACAGTCTACTTTAGGCATATCTCTGTTTCCCATCACTGCGGGCGGCTTCATGTGGTGAGTATGGATTTGGTTTGGGAGGACTCTATGAATTGGTCAGGCTAATCTTCTGCCTCGTCTCTTTTTAGGGGAATTGGGAGACTTTGACCCCAGCGACCACCTTCCAGACCTGGTGTCGGAATTCCGCTTTGTGCCCACCCAGACGGAGGATTTTGAGTTGGCGGCGTTTGAGAAATGGAAGGAGTTCAGGTAGAGCTGTCTGCGCTTTTCTGCGTTCGCCCCGATTTTGCTGGGCTCCTATTCTAGCGATCGACAAAATAACTGAATTTTGGATAAAGCTTCTGTCTGAGTTTTATTTATTTTCCATTTATGAAGAGACAAAATTATTACAAACTGGAGGCACAAAGTTAAAGTTATGTAAAAACGCAGCATTCTTGTCACTAGATGGCGCTGATGTTCCTGCAAAATACTTATTTACTATGGTCGTAGGCTCCATCTAGTGGCCGTAATGCGGTAAGTGTTACATCTGGGGAAAATCGGCCATATGTGTGACCACCCAAAGATGTATGAGCATTATGTGCCAGCAATATACACCCCCCCCCCCCCCCCAAAAAAAAACTGGGCACTAATCTGCATGATATTCCCCCTCCTCCCAGGACATGTCAATCACCTAAACCCCCCCCCCCCAGCACAAATCCTTTACCCCTCAAATGTTCCCCTTGAGTACACATCCCCCCCCCCCCCCAAAAAAAATCCCTCTCCTAGCACAAATATACCCCTAATATTCCCTACTAACACAAATCACCCCCCCCCCCAAAAAAAAATCTCCTAGAACAAACGCCTCCCCCGTGCCATATCTCCTTCTAGCACAACCCCCCCCCCCCTCCATATCAACCATCCTAGCACAAATCCTCTTCTCCCATCCCCCTCCCATCATGAATCACCACTCCTAGAACATTCCCCAAAATTGTGCCCTCCTAGAACAATTCTTACTCCCCCCCCCCCCCCCCCCCCACCACAGTGCCCAGGGCAGACATCCCTCCTGCCCACCCATTGTCCAAGCCCTGAAAGCCAATGTAATGCCTACACTAGCATGGAGGTGTGCAGCCATTTAATTCAATGACGGGCCTGGAAAACACTTTATTTTTTTATTTTATTTTTTCTCTCTTATGATGGGCATTTCCAGGGCTTGTGCACACCGGGTGCAGTGCAGGGTACATGAAAAATTCTGCATTTCACCGCAAAAAAAAACACTCTGCCTTTTGCAAACCTCCTAATGGCTCACCCTCACATCTAACAAATGCTCGTGTGTGTTTGCACTTGGCAAGGTACAGCAGTCATTCTTAGTGGCACCGCCCATGCATCAAGCAAATGCGCATTCAGGCTTGGCAAAGCACATGGTACTGAGACACTAGGAGAAGAACGCCGCACACTGCAACAGGAGAACCAAAAAATAGCTTCTTTATTCCAAAAACAATAACAGATAAATCCGCAGAAGAATCCAAGGATGTTGACGCGTTTCGCAAAGCATTGTGTCTTAATCATCACATATGATAAGTTATGGTTAAGCACAATGCTGTGTGAAATGCGTTTTAACATCTTATAGATTCTGCGGTTTTATCTCCATAAAGGGGCTTTTTTTTTTTTTTTTTGGTGCCCAGTTGTGGTGTGCGGCTATCTTCTCCTAGTTTCTTGGTTTTATCGCAGTGGCGAGCCGGGCCACCACCTGTCGGCTGTCGCCAGCTGCAGGATTGGCTTGGAGCGCCCTTTCCTCCCAGTTTGTATACCAAAGTAGAGGGTACCGCAGTAATTCTTAATATGCTTCCATCGTGTGCAATCTTGACTGGCGAAACACAGTAAAGTCTTAATGGTGGACCCCCCCCCCCCCCCCCCCCCATGCATCCAGCAAATGCTCATACTTGGCAGAGCACATGGTACTGCATTAATTCTTAATAGCACCCCCCATGCTCGCACACCACCACCCCGCCCACACACCACCACCACCCCAAGCACGCACACCACCACCACCCCACGCCCTCGCACCCCCACCGCACGCACACCACCACCCCACACCATGCATATCTAGCAAACGTGTGCATATGTGCCTAGCAAAACGCAGGCTACTACAGTGGAACGCATAGGGCAGCCCATTGAAATTATTTTAATAAATTATATACTAAATATTTTTTTAAACCTCAGGCGAATGTACAGCTAATCTTGGGTGTATCTATAATTTTTGACTTTTTTAATAAAGGTCTGTCAGCGCCGCCCCGGATAATAACTTTGTATTTCCATTGCAGAGGTCAGATGCCGTCCGAGGCTGAAATTAATTATCTGAATAAAGCGAAGTGGCTGGAAATGTACGGGGTGGACATGCATATAGTGAAGGTGAGAGGAGACGTAACCGCACCTCTTGGAAATTGGGATTGCATGTGGATCGGTTCACACCTTATGTGTGTGGTGGGAATGTACAGAAAACAGAAACATTTTGGCCCTTTTAGCAGATACGAAGTAGTGCTCCACTTTTATTGGAGAAAAAAAAAAACCCCTCCCCCTCTTGGGGGATCAATGTGCATTACAGGGATTGTAACAAACTTTGTTTTGCAAATTCCGACCTTTTTTGTATTCTAAAGAATTAGTTTGTTTCTCTCTGCCCATGTGCTCAGTGAATGGGAGTGACTTCATAATGATCAGCTGCTGCACCTGCAGGGTTATAATAAGAAAAGTGGCACCCTTTTTAGTGGTGATTTCCCTTTGGGAGCATCTCATCAAAAATTACATTTTAGCTGCAGGGGATACCCAAAATCTGACTTGTATCTTCGTGCAGACTTCTGGGAAAATCGGTGAGCCAATCGCACAAGCAGGAAATTACATTTCTGTGGCGTTCTGTATACCAGTGGTTCTCAACCCTGTCCTCAGTTTCCCCCAGCAGACCATGTTTGCAGGTTTTCCTTTTTCCTGCACAGGTACTTTAACTCAGAGTCAATGGCTTAGAATTTTGGACAGCTATTTTATGTAAGAGAAATTCACAAAACATGGCCTGTTGGGGGGGGGGGGGGGGGTACTCAAGGACCGTGGTTGAGAACCAGTGCTGTATACCATCTGTGTACAGAACACCCCCAGACGGCCATATAGCATTTTGTAGAAAATTGCAGCGGCTGCAGAATAAAAAGGAAAGGTCATTTTTTTATTAAACCTTCAATTACAATATGACTTGTGTAGCTTATTTATTAAAAAAAAAGTAAAAATCATCAATGAAATATTAATACAATATAGAAATTAAATTAGTATTATATAATTTAAAAAATCATCAATAATGAGATATTGTATAATTATTAATAAATTAGTATTAATAATTATAAAATATTAATATTATTTATTTTTCCCATGAAAGTGGAGTTACCCTTTAACCATGCAACATGTGGTTTGGTGCAGTGCTGTTTTGAAAAATAGTCAGCGACTTTGTGTATTACTTGTGCATAGGGCCTATTGAAAAAATTAATTGTGCTGCCCTACAAGTTGCACATGTATTGTGTGAACCGAGCCTACAACATGTGGAGGTTCTTTCTTTTTCTTTCTTTAATTTTTTTTTAAATTTTTTTTTTCTTTCTTTCTTTCTTTCTTTCTTTCTTTCTTTTCTTTTTTTTTTTCTTCGCTCTTTTTTTTATTATTATTTTTTTTATTCTTCCTTTCTCTTTCTTTTTTTTTTTTTATTTTTTTTTTTTGCTCTTTCGCTCTTTTTTTTTTTTTTTTTTTTTTGTATAGAATAAAAAAAAAGAGAGAGCGAAAGAAAGAGAGCAGAAAGGAAGAGAAAGAAAGGGGGGGAAAAAAAAAAGAATGAAAGGATTCTTTTTTTTTTTTTTTTTTTTTTTTTCTTTATCTCTCTTTCTTTCCAACTAGACCATGCACGTCTGAAAGTGCAGTTGCTCCAGAGCTTAGTAAATAAGGTAAAGCTTCACTTTGCAAAGAACAACCGATCACATGGAAGGACAATGTAAAAAACAAACAAAAAGAAATGTATTTTTGCTTGCACCTGATTGGATGATGGAAGCCAGCAGAGCTCTCCCTCATTTATGAAGCTCTGGGGCGACTGCTCTTGCGGAGTGCAGCTGCACTTTCCGAAGTGCACAGTAAATTTGACTTTAGTAAATCAACCCCAATGTCTCCAATCATCACGTAGGGAAAGATTCCAATGGCCGGGCTCTGTGCTGCCCCCTGCTGTCTAACACGTGTCACCCACTGACTCCTCTCTTTATCTCCCTTGTCTTCCCCAGGCCAGAGACGGCAATGATTATCAGCTGGGACTGACGCCCACCGGGGTTCTGGTATTTGAAGGCGAAACAAAGATTGGATTGTTTTTCTGGTGAGTTTCGCCATTGGTGGGTTTTTGTCTCCTCGCTGAGGATTATGGGATTACAGTGTCTGGTCAGGATGTTGCTGCTCCCTGTGGGGTCTTCTTCAGGAGCTTGGACTAAAAGTACTACAAGTACCAGCCCACCCGGGCGGGGGGAGTAGATAGAGATAAAAAAAATAGGAATCCGATGGAACGAGTTCCGCAATGCCATTTATTCCTTCCTAGAGATACGAGTGCCCATCCTGTATATAGCCAATGGCTGAATACACAGATATGAGAGCCAAAGGACTTCCATCCAGTCCTGAGATTTACACAGCCAGCCCGGAGACCCGACTTAACCCTTCCAGTGCCGGAGTTTTCTTTTGTACACGCACACAAAACAGTAGTGTGGCGCTCAATGGTAAACAAATAAAACGTGTGTGTGTGTGTGTGTGTATATATACAATATCAGTTTTATAAGGCAAAATTTTTATATATATATATATATATATATATATATATATATATATATATATATATATATATACCGATCAAAAGGTGAAAGATTAGAAAGGACCACATAGCAACAGAGATTAAAAGGTAAGTGACATGGAATTTTATAGATGGGCAACTCCTTATGAAATTCCATGTCATAAGTAAAAAAAATTAAAATAAAATAGTTTTTCTCTAAATGTCATTTTGTTATTTGCTGCACAGTTAAGTAAATTTATTTTTATGGGTGGAACTCCACTTTAAGTAAAAAAATAAAATAAAATTATATATATAATAAAACCATCAAAAAATTGTTCTAAATGAATGGGTAAACATCCTGAAAATTAAACAAATTTTAAAATATACACACATTTGTTTGTTTCAAGATAAACTGCTTTTAGGATGTTCATCTTGAAAAATAAACAAATGTGTATATTTTATCTTGTTTGTTTTTCAGGATGTTTACCCATTCATTTAGAACTTTTTTTTTTTTTGTGTGTGTGTATGTATATATTTTTACTTTATTATCAGGACTTTAAAGTTTAGATTGCTTGTTCATTCACTATACACCTTTTTGATTAGTTTTTATGTTTTATTTGTTCACTATTGAGCGCCACACTATGGTTTGGGTTATATTTTTGCACTATATGTCTAGTGCTGTGTTGGCACCTTACCAATTCTCTATGCAAAATTTTTTTCTTCTTTTTGGCAATAAGTTTTAGGCCTGAAGATTATCCAAACCCCCCAAAAAGAGAGTATATGTTCTGAAAGCGGGGTTCCCAGAGAATAAAATATTGGACCCCCCTGATGTCTCACCTGCCCTCCAATGAAGTGAATGGAGTGCACATTGCGGGCAAAGGGGTGCTTGGAAACCAGAACTCACCAGATACAGTAGGGTGAGTAAAGCATAGTTGCCCTAGGACAGGAAGTGTTAGGACTACAGAACACCTTCACCTATTATGGTGAGGAGGAATTATTCTGTGGTCCTAACTTTCTGTTCAGGTTGATAGTGCTACTACTCTATAGATACAGTATGGGGAGTAATCATATAGTGGGGGAAATGTATTTGATCCCCTGTAGATTTTGTAGATTTTCCCACTTGCAAAGAAATTAAGGTTCTATAATATTATTATTATTATTATTACTTGTATAGTGCTGTCAATTTACGCAGCTATTCACATCAGTCCCTACCCTCAAGATGCTTGCAATCTAAGGTCCCCCAACTCACATTCATATACCAGGGCCAATTTAGACAGAAGCCAATTAACCTCCCAGCATGTCTTTTGGAGATTATCATTAGTGTATTTTATAAGATGGAGACAGAATATCAACCAAAAATCCAGAAACAAAATGTAAAACAAATGTTATAAATTGAGTTGAAGTTCAGTGAGTAAAATAAGCATTTGCTCCCCCCAAGCATGACTTGGTAGTTGGAGACACCCTTGTTGGCAAGCACAGAGGTCAGATGTTTCATGTAGGTGGTGATTAGGTTTGCACACATCTCAGGAGGGATTTTGCTCCACTCTTCTTTACAGATCTTCTCTAAATCCTTGAGGTTTCTTGGCTGTTTCAGCTCCCTCCATACATTTTCTATATGATTAGGGTCTGGAGACTGGCTAGGCCACTCCACAACCTTCATGTGCTGCTTCTTGAGCCACTCATTTGTTGCCTTGGTGGAATGTTTTGGGTAATTGTCATGCTGGAAGACCCATCCATGACCCATCTTCAGTGTTCTGGCTGAGGGAAGAAGGTTCTCATCCAAGATTTTACAATCCATGGCCCCGTCCACTGGCCCCTCAATGTGGCAAAGTCTGTCTGTACCTTTAGCAGAGAAACGGCTCCAAAGCATCATGTTTCCACCTCTGTACTTAACTGTAGAGATGGTGTTCTTAGGGTCATAGTCAAAATTTTTCTTCCTCCAAACGCAGCAAGTCGATTTAATGCCAAAGAGCTCAATTTTGGTTGCATCTGACCTCAGCACTTTCTCCTAATCCTTCTCTGAATCATTTGGCTGTTCATTGGCAAACTTCAGACTGGTCTGTACTTGTGTCTTCCTAAGGAGGGGGACCTTCTGGACACTGCAGGATTTCAATCCATGGCATTGCCAATGGTTTGTTTGGTGACTGTGGTCCCAACTGCCTTGAGATCCTTCACAAGCTCCTCCCGTGTAGTTCTGGGCTGATCCCTCACTTTTCTCATGACCATCCTCACCCCATGAGGAGAAATCTTCCATGGAGCTCCAGACGGAGGACGATTGATGGTTTCTTCTTCTTCCTCTTCTTCTTCTTCCTCTTCTTCTTCTTCCTCTTCTTCTTCTTCCTCTTCTTCTTCTTCCTCTTCTTCTTCTTCCTCTTCTTCTTCTTCCTCTTCTTCTTCTTCCTCTTCTTCTTCTTCCTCTTCTTCTTCCTCTTCTTCTTCCTCTTCCTCAGCCATTAACAATAGTGCCCCTAATGGACCACCAGCAACAATAGACTACTGCCCCGCAGCCAGCATCAACCGACTGTCAGCCAGCAACATCTCTCCTAGCAAAAACTGACGCCCCAGCAATATAAGACCCACCGCAAGCAACTATAGACCTCCTGCAAAAATCTAATCCATAAGTACAGTGTGGTGCACATCCCCGGGACAGGAAGTCTGCTACTGGCAGGATCACCAGGTGATGATTAAAGGGAAAGAAGTAATGCAGCCAACACATCCTAAGGACTGGTAAACTGCAGTATAGGAAGTGTTTTGTTCTTGGGGTTCCTTACACATCAGGTCAAATGTATGATGCATAAAATATAATTGATAGAAAGTCTGTGATTGGGCATTTTATTGTAATTTTTATTTTATTTTTTGGTTTAACATTAAAAAAAAAATTGTTCTCCCAGCAATTGGTGTCTCTTCCTACGGAACAGAAAAAAGCTGCGATGACAAAATTTCAATTTTATATTGTAAAAAGTTACCAAAATGAGTGGATAAAATAATGAATAAAGGCAGCAAAACCAAAAAGTGTTTTTTGTTAAAAAATAAAATAAAAAATAAAGTTATGGGATCTCTCCTTTTTTGAAATATTGATTGAGGTGAGCGGGAAAATCCTGAAAAAGGGGTGGGGGGGTGGGGAGGAGAATGTTATAATAAAACCAATATCTGAGTAGATCCTCTGAGGCTGAATGTAGAACTACAATTCCCTGCATGCCCTGACCTCCTCTGTTGGATGTAGCCCTGTCGTACTCAAAGCTCTCCACTAGGAGGCGATGCAGCCTTTGCTGTCATTCCTCATTGATGTGTCATGTTACAATGTTGCAACCTTTTTTTAAACACGAAATCAAAATATGAATAATTTCCTGCAACTATTTACAGTGTAAAGTGATTCAGAGATCTGATCTACGCACAGTGGGGGGAGGGCGAGAATCTCCGCACCCTCAGGAATTGCTACCTGCAGGCTCAGGATTGGGGGTGAGATTACTCTGTGCAGGGATTATTCATAATTAAGGAATGTGGATGTGGGGGGGAGGGGGGCGTTGGCACCAAAGTCTTCTGCCCTAGGCATTTGGAAAAATGTCACATCGGGCTTACAATAACGGACGTATTCCTTATATTCCCTTGGTTATAGTTTCTGTATATATCCGAGGCTGTGACTGCCCATTTCTGCTGAAATAAAATCAATCGCACAATCAATCTGAGAAGGCTGGTAGACTTTTACTGAGAGAGAGGAGCAGTTAAGTGGAGTAACTATGCAGCACAGCAGGGAATGTAACGAGCATAAATGCCCAGGTCTGGGCACAAAAAACCCCTTGCAGTGCCCTCTCTCCCCTGCACAGGGCTGGGGTATGAAGTCCAGGGGGTTGTAGAAGAGGGCGTATTCCTCACCTGACTCCATGCTCCAGCATGCTCTCACTCTGTGCGAACGCTCCACCGCAGCCTCCTCCTGTAAACTGCTTTCATCCGTGTTTGCACGCTCGCCCCCCAGCCACGTATAGCCATGGCTGAAAGTTTTGAGAATGACGCACAAAGTCTGCTGCTTCCGTGTTTTTTTTAGAGCTTGGTGTCAGACGTTACTATGGGATACTGAAGTATAATTACAAGCATTTAATAAGCGTCAAAGGCTTTTATTGACGATGACATGAAGTTTATGCAGAGGGTCAATATTTGCAGTGGTGACCCGTCTTTTTTAAGACCTCTGCAATTCTCCCCGCGTCTTGTCAATCAACTTTTGGGCCACATCCTGACTGATGGTCACCCCCCCCCCCCCCATTCTTCCATAATCAATGCTTGGAGTTTGTCAGAATTTGTGGAGGTGTTTTATTTTATTTGTTTTTACCCACCTCTTGAGGATTAAGTTCTCAATGGGATTAAGGTCTGGGGAGTTTCCTGGACATGGAGCCAAAATTTCCATGTATTGTTCCTCAAGCCACTTGGGTATCACTTTTTCCTTATGGCATAGTGCTCCACCATGCTGGAGAAAGCATTGTTCCTCACCAAACTGTTCTTGGATGGTTGGGAGAAGTTGCTCTCGGAGGATGTTTTTGGACCATCCTTTATTCATGGCGTTCTTAAAGAGGATGTAAAGGCAAAAAAAAAAACACACACCCTGCAAGGCAAAGGCATAATGAGCTAGTATGCATAGCAGAAAGGAAAAAAAAGAGTGGGTTGCGCTAGAATAAAAAATATATAAAATATAAGCAAAGTTACACCAATGTGGATAACTGAATAAATAATTTTGTCAATCCTGTGCAAAAAGAAAATTAAATTGCGTAGGAATGGACTGTAATGTATCAATGAAGATAACAAGTGTAGATCCCTATTGCTAATACAAACAACATAGATAGTAGTTGATTAATCTAATAACCAAAAACCAGCCAATCAAACTGTGTAGGTAATAAAAAATAAAATTAAAAAAAAGATAATTTTTTCAAAAATGCAATTTGCTTAATACATTAGTGAAACATAATTATAATTATAAACAGTGAGAAGTATATTATAATGTCCATAAAGTCTTTAGAAAAAAAAAAATTTATGTTTGCAATAACTCCACGGTGATACAGTGACGGCAAACCATCCAAAATTGATGTGAATAGTGCACGACCTCCACCACAGATATTACTGCCGCTTACCAAAGGTATATGGTTCCTTGTTACAGAGAACCATACAGCGCAAATGACTGACTCCCCCAGTCCAGGGTATTCACAGGGGGATAAGGAAGATACAGGAACTCGTTATTTCTCCCAGCCTCCAAACAAACTTCCTCTCATCGGTTTTCATAAAGGAGATAAAACTCGCAATAGTGTAAAACCCCAAAAATTTAATAAAGTAAAAATACAGATTGCGCACTTACAGAGTGTCACTTAAACAAGTCGCGTAACTTGTAGCATACTAGCTCATTATGAATAACTTGCCTGAGAACGAAGCCCCCGAAGCGGTCCTCCGTCTTCCTCTTTGCTGCTGCCATGTATCCCGGAGCGACTTCCGGGTCTCGCTGCTCCGGCGCTGTGATTTGCTGGAGCCGCGATGACGTCACTCCCGCGAATGTGCACGGGAGCTGACACGAGCGGCATATTGCCGCGGCCTGCCCAGTGCGCCTGCACGCCGATGTCTACGGTGCATGCGCCATAGACATCGGTGGCTGTCTTTGGATAAATATCTCCTAAACTGTGTAGGTTTAGCAGATATTGCTTGGACCTACAGGTGAGCCTTAATCTAGGCTTACCTGTAGGTCAAAGTTGGTTGTAAGGGTTTACAACCACTTTAATAGCCCCACACCAGGGATATGCAATTGGCGGACCTCCCAGCTGCTGCAGAACTACAAGTACAAATTGTGAGTGAGCCCCTCACTCCCTTGGCTGAGAAGCGACCCCCACACATGAATGGTCTTGGGATGCAGGACTGATGGCACCACTTTCCTTTTCCTCTCTGGACAAGGTTTTTTTTTCGGATTGCACCAAACAGGTCTCAGAATGCATGACACAGGACTGATGGTAGAACTCACCTTTTCCTCCCTGGACAAGGTTTTTTTTCTGGATGCCCCAAACAATCGGAAAGGGGATTCATCAGAGAAAAAAGGACTTTCCCCCAGTCCTCAGCAGTCCAATCCCTGGACCTTTTGCAGAATATCAGTCGGTCCCTGATGTTTTTCCTGGAGAGAAGTGGCTTCTTTGCCGCCCTTCTGGACACCAGACCATCCTCAAAGTATTCTCCTCGCTGTGTGCGCCGATGTCCTCACATCTGTCTGCTGCCATTCCTGAGCAAGCTCTGCACTGGTGGTGCCCCCCCGACCCCCGCAGCTGAATCAACTGTAGGAGACGGTCCTGATGCTTGCTGGATTTAAAGAGGGATTCCACCTAAAAAAAAAAAGAAAAAATATTAAAAGCCAGCAGCTATAAATACTACAGCTGCTGACTTTTAATAAATGGACACTCACCTGTCCCGGGTTCCAGCGATGCCGAGGCCGATCGATCGCTCGGCTGCTGCCGTCACCATTCTAGGTGAGGGAATCGGGAAGTGAAGCGAATCGGCTTCACTTCCCGGTTCCCTACTGCGCATGCGCGAGTCGCGCAGCGCAATAGGAATTCTCCGCGCTGTCACTGGGACCTGTGTGTGTCCCAGCAGACAGCGCGGCAGGACAGGATATGACATAGACCAGTGATGGCGAAACTTGGCACCCCAGATGTTATGGAACTACATTTCCCATGATGCTCATGCACTCTGCAGTGTAGTGGAGCATCATGGGAAATGTAGTTCCAAAACATCTGGGGTGCCAAGGTTCGCCATCACTGACATAGACTCCCACGGGAGTCTATGCCCGGAAGTGGGTGTAAATACCTGTCTGACAGGTATCTCCACCCCCCTCCCCCCTGTAAGGTGCCAATTGTGACACCGGAGGGGGGGAGGGTTCCGATTAATGGAGGTTCCACTTTAGGGTGGAACCCCGCTTTAAGCGCCCTGAAGCCTTTGTCACAAATGCAGTGGAAATTTTTTTTATTTTTTTATGGGATTAAGCTCATTTTCATGGCAAAGGGGGACTTTACAAATAATTGCAATTCATCTGATAACTCTTCATAACATTCCGGTGTATGTGCAGATTGCCATCGTAAAAACTGAGAAAGCAGACTTTGTGAAAATGAATATTTTTTGTCATTCTCAAAACTTTTGGCCACGGCTGTACAATACAGGATTAAAGAGGAAGTAAACCCTGATGGGTTTACTTCCTCTTTCATTCCCTGCAAAGGCAAAGCATAATGGACTACTATGCATCGCATCGCATCGCATAGTAGCCCATTATGTGTCACTTACCTGACACAGGAGCCAGCGAAGTCGCCGCTGTCCCCTGTAGTCCGCCGCATCCATCTTCTCGGTGGGGTCTCGCAGCTCCGCCGCTGTCCCCTGTAGTCCGCCGCATCCATCTTGCTGGTGGCGTCTCGCAGCTCCGCCGCTGTCATTCGGCGAAGCCGCGATGACGTCACTCCCACGCATGCGCGCGGGAGTCGACACGCGCGGCAGCTCCATTTTTGGAAATGCCGCGCTTAGTGCGCCTGCGCGTTTTCGGGCAAATATCTCCTAAACCATATAGGTTTAGGAGATATTGCTTGGACCTACAGGTAAGCCTTAATTTAGACTTGCCTGTAGGTCAAAGTGGTTTGTAAGGGTTTACAATCACTTTAATAGCCCCACACCAGGGATATGCAATTGGCGGACCTCCCAGCTGCTGCAGAACTACAAGTCCTATGAGGCATAGCAAGACTCTGACAGCCACAAGCATGACACCCAGAGGCAGAGGCATCATGGGACTTGTAGTTCTGCAGCAGCTGGAGGTCCGCTAATTGCATATCCCTGCCATACACTGTGTGTGATGACTAGAGGGCTCCGCCCACAAACCAGAGCTTCAGGGAGAGAGGGAGCATCCTGGAGCATCAGGTAAGTAACACGGCCTCTCCTGCAGCCCCCTAGACTGAGTATTTATCCCTTCCACATTTTGAGATTTTTTTTTTTTTTTTTTTTTTTTTTTTGGCAGTAAAGCAGAACTTAACTGGGGGGGGGGGGGGGTGTATATTCTTGTTCCCCCTGACTTGTCCGTGGCGCCGCCATCTTTACATATCTGTTGCTCATGTAGATGTGTATTGGGTCTCTGCCAAGTCTTTAGGACCTGCGGCACAAAATGTGCGTGCGCGCAGCTGTTTCCACTCACGTGCAGTTAAGCTTCCCAGGTTCTGACATCAAACGTTAAGATTCTGAGGCTTGTTCGCACAAATGCGTGGAAATGGCCATGCATGCGCTTTTCTGTCTTGGGGACAATGGCGGCACATCTGTGCATGCGAGAAATCGTGCAGAGTGTTTCAGAGTTAAATTGTAGAGAATCCTAGGAGTCCGCAGGGTGCAATGTCATTCTGGCCTCAGCCAGGAAGCTGAATGTGCGGGTAGAAGGAAAAAAAAAAAACGCAATCTTTGTATAAAACTAAATGTCCTTTTTCTTATTGGGGGTGGGAGGAGAACAAGAAAAGATTAACATGGGTTTTTAGGGGGTTAAGTTTGCTTTAAGGCGATGACTCTCGCTTTATCCAAAGCAAACAAAAAGCCGTTTAGAGCGCAGTAAAATGAGTGCGTTCTGCTGAACACCAAGAGAAGCAAGCACAGAATGAACACGGTGCATGTAAATGATTTCCGTTTCCTGATGTTTGTGTGTTTTATTTATCTTATTTTTTTTTTATCTATTATTATTATTTTTTTTTTTTTTTTTTTTTTACCTTCCAGGCCAAAGATCACGCGTCTGGATTTTAGGAAGGCCAAACTGACGCTGGTAGTGGTTGAGGATGACGATCAGGTGAGGGACCGGCGCTCTTCCCGTCCGGGGTCTCTGTGTAGAGGTGATGGGTACTCAAGGTGCCGATCCCCCGAACCTTGTCCATATCTGTGTCTGGGGTGATCTGGAAGAATGCATGGGAAAAAAAAATGCATTTTATGCTTTGTACCCGCAGGGCAAGGAGCAGGAACACACGTTTGTGTTTAAGATGGACCATCCGAAGGCCTGTAAGCACCTGTGGAAGTGCGCCGTGGAGCACCACGCCTTCTTCCGCCTCCGGGGACCGGTCCACAAGGGATCCAGCCGCTCCAGCTTCATCAGGCTGGGCTCTCGGTTCAGATACAGGTGAGGGGGGGGACATGGGAGGGCCGAGTACACATTGGGGGTGGGGGGGGGAGATTGGGAATGGAGTACAAATACCATTGATGCTTCACCCCCTGTAGGGATGGAGTAGGAAAACGGTTTTTTTCCTGCCATCTGTGTCCCATTGGGGAGATTTTCCTTTATTTCCTGTAACCCCCTCACCCCCAATTATTCCTTTTTACAAATTCCTTTGTCAGTCCATCCAGGTCCAGACCTAAATGTGACGGAGATTGGAGGTAACCTGATGTAAACAGAAAAGAGTGCGCCGCCATCTAAGTGCAGCCATTTATTAATGGATATAAACCCATAAAAAAATGAATAAACAAAAAAACAAAACGACAAACAACAAAACACACACACGTATGAACTCCCTGCATTTGGAAAATGATCATCATGTCATTAAAGCGGGAGTCCGCCGGGACTCCGCGTTTTTTTTTTTTTTTTTTTTTTTTTTTTTTTTAAAGTCAGCAGCTACAAATACTGCAGCTGCTGACTTTTAAAATAGTGACACTTACCTGTCCAGCGCGCCCGCGATGTCGGCACCCGAAGCCGATCTCTAGATCGACACTCAAGTGCTGCCGCCGCCATCTTGGGTATGGGAATCAGGAAGTGGAGCCTTTCGGCTTCATTTCCCGGTTCCCTACTGCGCATGCGCGAGCCGCGCTGCGCAATGAGGACGGTCCCCGCTGCCTCTGGGATCTGTGTGTTTCCCAGCAGGCAGCGGGGCACTTGCGGAAGGGGATAGGCACTTGCGGAAAGGGGCGTAATGTACGCCCCTTTCCGCAGAGAGCTAGCCCGGAAGTGGGTGCAGATACCTGTACTGTACAGGTATCTGCACCCCCCCTCCCCCCTGAAAGGTGCCAATTGTGGCGCCGGAGGGAGGGAGGAATCCGATGAGCGGAAGGTCCATTTTAGGGTGGACCTCCGCTTTAATAAGCCGCTATGCAGAGAACGTCAGGAATGGCAGAGTTCAGCAGGGAGACGGCCAATGTACAGTGCCATGAAAAAGTATTCACACCCCTTGAAAACTTTCCACATTTTGTCATGTTACAACCAAAAAAAAAAAAAACGTAAATGTGTTTTATGTGATAGACCAACACAAAAGGGGGTTATTTACTAACTAACTAACTTTGGGCGGCACAGTGGTGTAGTGGGTAGCGCTCTCACCTAGCAGTAAGAAGGGGCGCTGGTTCGAATCCCAACCATGACACTACCTGCCTGGAGTTTGCATGTTCTCCCTGCGCCTGCGTGGGTTTCCTCCGGGTACTCTGGTTTCCTCCCACACTCCAAAGACATGCAGGTGGGTTAATTGGCTTCTGTCCAAAATTGGCCCTAGTATAAGAATGGGGACCTTGGATTGTGGGCTCCTTGAGGGTAGGGACTGATGTGAGTGTGCAATGTACAGGGATAGGGACAGTTGTAGACACTCACTCAGGTTGAACTGGATGGACTGGTGTCTTTATTCAACCTTACTAACTATGAAACTAAAGGAAAATCCACTTTGCCCTGAAAGTGCACTTGGAAGCAAAGTCGCTGTAGATCCGAGGGGGACATGCAAGGAAAAAAAAAACAGCATTTTAGCTTGCACATGATTGGATGATAAAATCAGCAGAGCTTCCCCCCTTATTTCAGATCTACCCCTTAGATTTAGAGTGACTGCCCTTTCCGTTCGTAAATAACCCCCAAAGCGGCACATAATTGTTGTGAATTGGAAGGAAAACGATAAACAGTTTTCAACATTTTTCACAAATATGTGAAAATTTTGGGGGGGAGGGGGGTGTTTGTATGGTGCCCCCCAATACTTTGTAGTGAAAGGTATTTCTACAATTACGGCTGCAAGCCTTTTTTTGGGTCTAAGGAGAAATAACAAGCGCTGTACTAAGTGCGACATTACTGGTTGTTTAATGTAGGTGTAAAGACTGCTACAGGAGTACGGACAACGTGAGCGTGTAGCACTGCGATTCATAAGCATCACTGGACGGGTGATCCCGATGCTTATGAATCGCAGTGCTGCATGCGCATGCGCTCTTTGGTTTCCAATATGTGCATTAGTGTTTATTCAAGACTCGATTTTGCTGTGGAGGTGCAACCATCATCCAGTGGTCTGGGCTGATTTTTATACCAATTACAGGACTTTACGTTTTTAAGCACCCCTCCCCCTATCCTGCAATCGTACTCCATCTGTGCAATAGTAGTAGTTTTCTTGTTATTGCAGTGTAAGCCGGGGGGGGGGGGGGGGGAGGGAGGAGGTCTCAAACTGGCGTCTCTCTAGCTGTTGCAGAACTACAAGTCCCATGAGGCATTGCAAGGCTGACGGTTCCAAGCGTGACTCCCATAGGCTGAGGCATGATGGGACTTGTAGTTCCACAACGGCCGGAGGGCCGCCGGTTTGAGACCCCCCCCCTGGTGAAAACGGACACAAGTCAGTTTACATTACATAGAGACAACGTGGGTCCACCCCGTCCGCTATCAAAATGCAGACATAAAGGGAAGAGACGCAGATGTAAAAAAACTGATCTCCAGTTAATTGAGCGCCGATTTTAGCTGACCAAGCCCATGCGAAGGGGAAAAATCGCCATCGTCCATTGGCGGACAGGAAGCGTTCTTGGGTTACGCTGCCACCTGGGCTCGGTTCACGCTACGGCGACCTGAGCGTTGGACGACTTCTTGGTGACCTGGGTACTACTCTGACAGAAGCAACTTTTGGGAATGCCGGGGAAAATCTTCCTGAAATGTCGGCTCCAAATCGCATCAATTAAAGCCGAATTCCACCCATCAAAAAAGTCTAGCTGCTGACTTTCAATAAACACGCTCGCCTGTCCTACGGTCCGATGTGGCTGCCCGGCGCCTCGCTCCTCTCCCCCCCTCCTCTCTGCGGCGCCGGCATTGCAAGCAATATGCATGCGCACAGGCTGTGTGGGGTGTGCCTGGGCACTCTCTAATCGCCCTGTGTGATGCTTATTCCCCCCCCCCCTCCGCTTCCTGGCTCTTTCCCCTTGCAGTGGTGCTTCCTTCCTTCCTCTCCCACCGGTTGCTGCGGGGGGATGTTTTTGAATGAATGCATGAACACAGTGAGAGATCTAATCTGATCGCTTCTGTGTTCGTTCTTAACCGAGTCGTAGTAAACCGTTTGCTATGCTTCGGTTTGTGAATGACCAGGAACCACTCGGCACAGAGCACTTCCCATTAGTTTGTGGATGAATGTAAATTGTGAATACAGGTGCTGTAGCACAAAATATCAATAATACAACATTGAATAATACAACAAAAATCCTCATGAAAGTGAAAAGAAAACAAAGGTGTGTTCTGATAATGTGAAAATGTCCAAACGCTAAAACGAGACGTAAACTTCATAAAACATATATGTCCAATCATAGTTAGTAAGGTTGAATAAAGACACCAGTCCATCCAGTTCAACCTGAGTGTCTACAATTGTTCCTATCCCTGTACATTGCACACTCACATTGGTCCCTACCCTCAAGGAGCCCACAATCCAAGGTCCCCATTCATATACTAGGGGCCGATTTTGGACAGAAGCCAATTAACCTACCTGCATGTCTTTGGAGTGTGGGAGGAAACCGGAGTACCCGGAGGAAACCCACACAGGCACAGGGAGAACATGCAAACTCCAGGCAGGTAGTGTCATGGTTGGGATTTGAACCAGCGACCCTTCTTACTGCTAGGTGAGAGTGCTAACCACTACACCACTGTGCCGGTAATTACTCCGTGACAGATGGTGTGGCAATGTAGGCAAGGAACTGGCTGTGTAGCACATTCAAAAATGGGACGATCGTTCTTCTTCTAATGGGAGGTTGTAGACACAGTTGTCACACAACAGTGGGACTATGGAGCTTATATCGACTGAAGGCCGGATGGTCATCGGCGGTACCAACCTGTCTACAAATGAAGCCTGTAGACGGATCACTCCAAATGCAGACGTTCGATCAATCGGCAGGAATGGCACAACCAGGTATCCAAAGCTCAGACAGACCTTCAGATCGGATGGAAGTTTGGATCTGTGTCCGATTTTTATTCAACAACTTGCACAAGCCCCAGGATTTACATGACTTTGTCATCTCTGTTCAGGAAGTTGATGCTAAAACCTGGATGATTCCTGAACAAAGATGGCGCTGTCCTCTTCCTTAGAAAAGCAGTGGTGTCCCAGCAATGGTCTCCGCTGTCGGCCATACGCAGGGTGCTGTTTTGAGCTCTAGGGTGTGCACCATAATGTAATGGGCTGTTCACAGCAAGTGTGGGCACCCGGCTTCGCCATCACAGCTAGACGCACATGCGTGAGCCGTGTTGTGAATGGCTGGGCAATCTTCTGGGACCGGTAACGTGCCCCCCAGAAGATTGTAGGGAGCGAGGTGGAGGGTGGGGGGGGGGACGGGAGAGGGTTACCTCCACGCGGTGCTAGGAGAGGAAGTGGGAGCTGGTTACCTGTGAAAACTAGGTAACCCCCCCCCCCCAATAAAAAAAGACATGCCAAATGTGAAGGCAACATACATTAAAGACTATGGGCACAGGGCGGATAGAAGTCTCCTTGAAGTAGTACAGGAACCTTTTATAAAAGTCGGAGAGACTTAAAGTGGTGGTAAACTCTGTTGCACTGCTTGTACCTACAAGCCTATAATAAGGCTTACCTGTAGGTGCTGTGTAGGTAGGTGCTGATGTCGGCCGTCTCAGTGCTGACATTGCGGCACTGGAGGGCTTCCTTCAAAGATGAATTTCTCGTAATCTGCTGGTAGGAAAAACCTACTAGCAGATTATGACATTTAATATATATACACATACATTTACAGTACTTGACCCAAACGCTAACTCTGTCACTGACCTAGATCAAGCTTTGATCTTGCTATTTTTTTATTATATAATAAATTTCTCGCTCGCTCTCTGTAGCTCGCTCTCTGTAGCTCGCTCTCTGTAGCTCACTCTCTGCAGCTCGCTCTCGCTCTCTGCAGCTCGCTCTCGCTCTCTGCAGCTCGCTCTCGCTCTCTGCAGCTCGCTCTCGCTCTCTGCAGCTCGCTCTCGCTCTCTGCAGCTCTCGCTCTCTGCAGCTCTCGCTCTCTGCAGCTCGCTCTCGCTCTCTGCAGCTCTCTCTCGCTCCCCTCCATTCAGAGAAACACAGGGCCTGGCTTCAGTGTGACTGATCACTGTAATAGCCGATCGTGCCCCGGGCTGGCACTGAGACCCCCTTCTCTGTGCTGAGGTTAGGGTGGGGGGTCTCAGTGACAGTGCCGGATACAGATGCGCATATATGTGGGCTCACATGTTTTGCCTGTAGTTTAATCAACCTCCTAACCATTCACTGAGGAATCATTAAAACTTTAGATAAACATTTAACTTTGAGTAACCCAGTTCTTAATTGTTGTGTGTCTCTTCATAGCGGGAAGACTGAATACCAGACCACAAAGTCCAGCAAACCGCGGAGATCGGCGTCCTTTGAACGCAGACCCAGCAAACGCTACTCTAGGAGAACTCTGAACAGAGGTGGGATCATTTTTCTTTCTGAAGTCCTTCAATAAATAACACCCAACCCCAACCAATACATTCATTTTTTTTTTTTCTGACAAGAGTAGGAAAGATTTAAAAATGTCTGGAGCCCCATAGGGGAGATTTTTTTTTATTATTTATTTTTTTCCCATGCCTGTCCTTTTGACAACCATAAGGGGCGTGGCCTGAGTATTAGTGACCGGGATGGGAAAGGACGAGAGGGTTTTTTTATTATTTTTTTATTAAACTATATATGTAGGAGCGGTGGCTGCTTACTGAGTCTCCAAAATACTTCAGGCATCCTTCAATGAATACTAAACATTAGAAGAATCCTAAGAAAAATCGGTGTGCCGCACTCTAATGTACCTATTGGTAGTCTACCCATCAATGTTATTGTAGCTCAGCCTTTCCCAACCGGGGTTCCTCCAAAGGTTTCTGGGGGTTCCATGTCTAATGTAAAGAACCTTTTTCCTCCAACTGTCCATCAGTATAAGGATCGTCCCTTGTCCCACTGGCAATAAATTTCTGCTCACAACCGATGAAATGGAGGCCCTTCTTTGCTGATTGCCAATATAAGAGATTATTTTTGGCTAAACCACCAATAAAAGGGAAACCCTTCTCTGTTGACCACCAATGTAGTGAGACCCCTTCTCTGCTGACCACCAATGTAGTGAGACCCCTTCTCTGCTGACCACCAATGTAGTGAGACCCCTTCTCTGCTGACCACCAATGTAGTGAGACCCCTTCTCTGCTGACCACCAATGTAGTAAGACCCCTTCTCTGCTGACCACCAATGTAGTGAGACCCCTTCTCTGCTGACCACCAATGTAGTGAGACCCCTTCTCTGCTGACCACCAATGTAGTGAGACCCCTTCTCTGCTGACCACCAATGTAGTGAGACCCCTTCTCTGCTGACCATCAATGTAGTGAGACCCCCTTCTCTGCTGACCACAATATAACGGTGGCCCTTGTCTGCTAACCACCAGTATAATAAGACATCTGCTGACCTCCAATGTGAGGGACGCCCTTCTTTGACCTCCAATGTGAGGGACGCCCTTCTTTGACCTCCAATGTGAGGGACGCCCTTCTTTGACCTCCAATGTGAGGGACGCCCTTCTTTGACCTCCAATGTGAGGGACGCCCTTCTTTGACCTCCAATGTGAGGGACGCCCTTCTTTGACCTCCAATGTGAGGGACGCCCTTCTTTGACCTCCAATGTGAGGGACGCCCCTTCTCTGCTGACCTCCAATGTAAGGGACGCCCCCTTCTCTGCTGACCACCAATGTAAGGGAGGTCTGTCTCCATTGGATAGTGATTTTAGGGGGCACTTTTCTAATGACCACCAATGTAAGGGAGGTCTGTCTCCATTGGATAGTGATTTTTGGGGGCACTTTTCTAATGACCACCAATGTAAGAGGACACTCTTGGTCATGGCCCTTTTTCTTTCCTACTGTCCACCAATGGGAGGGACCCCCAAAGACCATTAATGTGAGGGGCCCTGCTTCTGCTGACATTTCTAATGACCACCAGTGTAAGAGGACTTAAAAAGTTTCACGGTCTGCTTTGTGTTTTTTTTTTTTTTTTTTATTTATTTATTTATTTATTTATTTTTGTTCCCTGGTCAGTATTTTTTTGTTTTTGTGTTTTGTTTTTTTAATCCCATGGTTATATCAAACATGGGTTTTATGGCACGACTACAATTTATTGATTATGGTAATGTATCGGGAGCTGTAGATGCAATCCTTTTTTAGCAAGAGAAACCCGACCAATATTTTCAAGGGTTCCTCTAGTGGGTGAAAAGGTTTCGAAAGGCTGCTATAGATTACCAATATTCCTGACATGGTAAAGACGGGTCTTATAATTGGGTTTCATCCACCAATATTGAATGTTTGAAAATATCTGGCAAAAATTATTTGACTGACTGCATTTTTTTTTTTTTTTTTCTTCTCTTTGCCTTCATATATATACAGGAGGAAGACCTGATTTTACCAAGTAAGTGAGAGTCCGATATAATGGGAGGAGGAGGGAATCACTTTGGTGAGCCAGAGTTGGAGGATGGGGAAGGGGTGTGACCTTATGTTGAATGAGCCTAGCCCCTCCCTCTGTAGTAGGTGAAGGGTGGAAGCCTGCCTTTTTATTGGCTAATCCGCCTTTTAACTCCTTTTTATTTTCCCCAGCACTGCCTTAAGGAATGATCCTGCCATTCAGAATAATGGATCGCAGCAGGTATGACTTCTATCTGGTGATACAATGTTTCAACTGCAGTGTATCCATTTCTGTGTCATTATATAGCAACTGAACTTTTATCGGCAGTCTCTAATCAGGATATCTGACACTGCCGCCTGATATGCATAGAATTATCCTCTTATGGCCACTAGGAGGATAATCTATTCATCAAATACAAGACTTGTGCATCAAGTAAAAAATATACCAGAAAATTTGTAGATTTATGAAGGTCTGGTCAAATGCAGGCTGAAAAAAATTAAATCTATACTGTTGATTAAAAAAAAAAAGTTTTTATTGCTTTTGGATGTAAACTCTGCTTTCTCTCTCCGATTTACCTCTCCCAGGTGTGGCCTGTAAGGCCTTCCCTGCCTGTAGTCACTGCCCTCCCTACAGAACCGGTGCTGGTGGAGATCGAGAACCTGAAGAGGAGTCCTGGCACCACCCGCAGCGACAAATGGTTTGTCTTTTCCTTCTACAGATTGGTATAGTCACTCATGGGGTTCTCAAGAGCAGTGCTTCTCAACCACTGGACTGTGGTGGCCTTCAGCCAGGCCACAGCCTGCCTTCTCCTGGGCCTCTAGCCAGCTGTAGATCCTCTAACCTCCCTCAAACTCCTACAATGGCCTGCAGTGCCCCTCAATCTTCCACAACACCTCCCATAATGGCCTGCAGTGCCCTGCAACCTCTCGCAGTGCTTCCTATAGTACCAACCCAACCTCCCATGGTGGCTTACAGTGCCCCTCAACTTCCCATATCACCTGCAGCTCCCATAGTGCCAACTCAACCTCCCATAGTGGCCTGCAGTGCCCTGCAACCTTTCACAATGCTTCCCATAGTGCCAGCCCAACCTCCCATGGTGGCTTACAGTGCCCCTCAACCTCCCACATCACCTCCAGCTCCCATAGTGCCAACTCAACCTCCCATAGTGGCCTGCAGTTCCCAGCAACCTCTCAGTGCTTCCCGTATTGCCAACCCAACCCCCCATGGTGGCTTACAGTGCTCCTCAACCTCCCACATCACCTCCAGCTCCCATGGTGCCAGCTCAACCTCCAATAGTGACCTGCAGTGCCGCCCCCCCCCCCCCAACCTCCCACTAGTGTCTCATAGTGCCAACCCAAACTCCTATAGTGGCCTACAGTGCTCCTTAACCTCCCACAACACTTCCCGGCTCCCATAGTGTAACATAAAAAAAAAGCCCACAGAGACTGGCAGTCACCTGCAGGGCCCTCCACTCTCCCACATTGCCCCTGCAAAACCCCTTCCTGGAGTGATGCTGCCCCTCACCCCCCACAGTTGCACCCAGCTCCCTCCAGAAACCTCGTCCTTAGACTGCATTCATATTTTGCATTTTTAAAATGCACATAAAGTTTTTTTTTGAACCCTACACATAGAGCAGTCTGTCTGATTTTTGAATAGGTTGCTCTACGCTCCACAAATGCGGCAAAGCAGCTCACGTAACTTTTTGAGCGTTGTGCAGTTTTTCATGTTTAGTGTGCGATAAACGTGCATTTTTTTTTTTTTTTTTTTTTTTTTGCTGCGTTTGGGGTACCTTTTAAACAATGAATGGTGACGCAAGGTTAACGGGCGGTTTTCATGCATTTTGTAAAAAGTGCCCATGTATTAATCCATGTGTTGCCATGTATTGCGTTTAAGGCAGCCTATTGATTTATGAATGAACAACACACCACAGCAGGTGAAAAAAAAAAATGTGCATTGCCCTTTTCTCCAAATACAGCGCACCACAACGCGTTGTATATGTAGTGTTGTGTGCTCTACTGTACAAAGCATTGGGGTGTCATTTGCAATAAAAGGTGCTGCAACACACCGAGCTTAGAATAAACCGAAAAACAAACGAGCCAAAACCAAACAAAATAGTGCTGATCACTTGTTATAACAAATTGGAGATTGAGGTGGGAATGGGGCCCTTTGCCGCTGTGCGTTCACATAATGCATTCATTACCTATAGAGTCCGCCTTTTCAAAATGTTGAACTATTTGTTGTGTCTGTCTTTGTGTTGCGCTGCTTTCCTGTATCGATAATCAAACCTCCAATCAATCGATCAGATCATGCAAACCTCTTTCGTGATTATAATCTGCGCTCCTAATGCGTGCTTGGTGGTGGCAGCGGTGGTGGGTGGAGCTTGGCTGGCCTTATCCAATACTGTGCGTATGGATCTCTTGCTGCGATTGGCGATCCATCCTATATAATCTCATGATTTTATCTTTAGATCTTGGCTGATAAAATATCTCAATTTGTTTTTGTTTTTTTCTGATCTTTGCTTGGCTAGTCTGTGATTTTGGGGGGTCTTCTTGATTGGGTAATTTGTATCAAATCTTAAACATCAAGACGACAAGAGTACTTAAGAGATGCGAAACAATGATATAGATAGATAGATAGATAGATAGATAGATAGATAGATAGATAGTATTATAATTTTATTCCCAAAGGCAGAAGCATGCTGGGCAGCAGTGGCCCGTCCATTAGGGGCACATGGGCTGCGCTCCCCCATCCATGCATCTGGATTACAATGACGGGGGGGGGGGGGGTGTTTTTGTTTTTAAAGCACGTGATTAGAGCCAGAGGCTCTAATAGGCTTCAAAAAAGGGTGGGCTCGGGGCGCAGTGAATCTCATCCAGTTGTGTGACAATAGCGAATGAATATTCTCTATTGCCACGCTGATCCTCCTCTTGGCCAATTGGGAAGCGGGTCTTGAGACCCGTCACCTGATTTGCTGAAAGGACAGGCAATCCTATTGGATGCTGAGGAGGGAGGAGCCACACAACGGAAGCTACCGAAGTGGAGAAAGAGAGGATACAGGAGGCGATGCCCACCTCCGAGGAGGAGAGGGCCCAGGAGCCGCTCTGCCCGCAACCCGCCAAAGCAGAGGAGGAGAGGACACGAGCCGCTGCCTGCAACCCACCTGCTGCAGAAGTCAAGGAGGAGAGGACATAGGAGCCGCTGCCCATTGGAGCCTGCAACCTGGCCGCCACCCCACCTAAGTGCTGGGGTGGGGGGGACTGGTTATTTGCTGCCCCCCCCCCCCCCAAAAAAAAAATTCCAACCGCCACTGAGGGTGGGACTTGTAGTTCTGCAACAGTTGGAGGGCGGCAGGTTGTACACCCATGATTTAAGGTATATGTAAACTCTCGCCTTCTAAAACAATCCATTCAGATTAAAATAGAAATATAAATAAAAATCAAAACACTTTTGTGTGTAGATATAGAAGGGGAAAAAAGGGTTTTATAATAATTTTTATTTTATTTTTTTATAAGTGATCACATAATCTCCATAATCTCTGTTTTCAACTGCATAATGAGCTCAGAGAGCTGGGGATGGAGAAACAGCAGTACCCACTGGTCTTCCCAGTAAATGGCTGTGCAGCAAGGGCATGTCGGCACCAGTCTGATCATTGGCGGAGAGCAGGAGGAGTTATCAGCACAGCTAGAAATCTGAATACGCTGTGCTCTTATGCTTAGTGTGGTCAGCTATTAATGGGAAAGCAGAGACGCTGGCAGGGATTTCACACAAAGTAAGCAATACAAAGAGAACGGGAGACCGGTCAAACCATGTCTTTATGGAGCTGTGCGGTAGGGTTGAGGTCAGGGCTCTTTTCAGAACACCAAGGTTCCTCCACACCAAACTGGTCAAACCATCACATGATTTTACCATGTTTGTTGGATGAGAAGACCTGGCTCACCATTGGTCTTCTAATTCATCCCAACCGTGTTCAGTAGGGTTGCGGTCAGGGCTCTGTGCAGGACACAAGTTCCCGCACACCAAACTGGTTAGACCAAGTCTTTGCTTTATAAACGGGACAGTCATGGTGGAACAGTAAAGGGTCTTCACCAGACTGTCGCCACCAGGTTGGAAGAGCACAATTTTGTCTTTTCAGGTCATTTCAAATTTGCAATTCTGTGTTTTTTAAAATATCATTAAAAAAAGCTTGAATATAGAAGAAGGTATCATTCGGCAAAAAATAGCTTTGGTGGCCTTTCTATGTGGTCCTTTTTTGTCTGATTGTCATCTGTGTACTAGAGATGAGCGGAGTGATCTCCACTTCTGTTGTCCCCATGTACCTTCAAAAAGTACATGGTACAGCAGGCACATGTCTTCAGGAATATGAAAAGTATGAAATCATAGCGATCACTAGTGATGGACGAACGTTTCGCCCGGCGGTCGTTTCGCGGCGAATTTCCGACTTTCGCCGTCCGCGGGTTCGAACGCCTTTTTCCGTCGTTCGCCCCGGCGGACTTACGTGTTTAATGTATACAAGAACTTTAACCTTTCGTGACACGTTTATCATGTGTTACAGGACAACCAATTGAGACATGACAGCTCATGGACACTTGGACATTCCCCCTAACCTATAAATACACCCGATCCGGTGGCCATTTTACATTCTTTCTTCTGTCACTGTAGGGAAAGGATCCTGTGTGGAGTAGGGACAGAGAAAACGCTAGCTATTTGGTACACAAAAGTTCTTTTCAGGACTGGTATAGGTGTTAGGTCAGCAGCCTGAGTTTCTTTTGTCAGTTTAGATAAAGGGACAGAGCGCTGTATGCTGCTATTTTAGGGACAGCTCAGCCAGATTAGTCTTTCTTCATCATCATCATCATCATCATCATTAGCTGTTACTATCAGGTCCACAAAAGAGCTGTTCCAGCTAATCGTTCCAGCCTACTCTTTTTTGCCAATTTGTATAGGGACAGGCAGGAAGCAGTGTGTCAGGCAGTGAGGATAATTTTAAAGACTTGCTGTTACTATTAGTTCCACAAAGGTTCTTTTCAGGACTGGTATCAGTGGTACGGTAATAGGCTTGTACACGTATAATATTCTTTCTTCCAAATATAGAAAGAATATTATACTTGACTGCTGCCCTTCTGCTGCAGTCTGCTAATCATTCACAACTCACTTGTTCCACAAAGCTCTTTATCAGGACTGGTAACTTGGTCTGTCTAGGGTGCTACGGTACATAGGCTTGGGTGCGGTACAGTCTGCTGTTCTGTAAGGACCGCTATCGGTCCACAATACATAGGGTTGCCGTGCACTACTGCTGACCGCTGCCCTATACTGCAGCAGTCCTTCAGCGGTATAGGGACTGACGCACAGTCTGCTAAACACTAACACACAACCTGCTTGGTCCACAAAAGTTCTTATAAGGACTGGTAACTTGGTATAGGGTGCTACGGTACATAGGCCTGAGTGCAGTACAGTCTGCTGTTCTGTAAGGACTGCTATCGGTCCACAATACATAGGGTTGCCGTGCACTACTGCTGACCGCTGCCCTATACTGCAGCAGTCCTTCAGCGGTATAGGGACTGACGCACAGTCTGCTAAACACTAATACACAACCTGCTTGGTCCACAAAAGTTCTTATAAGGACTGGTAACTTGGTATAGGGTGCTACGGTACATAGGCCTGAGTGCAGTACAGTCTGCTGTTCTGTAAGGACCGCTATCGGTCCACAATACATAGGGTTGCCGTGCACTACTGCTGACCGCTGCCCTATACTGCAGCAGTCCTTCATTGGTATAGGGACTGACGTACAGTCTGCTAATCACTAACACACAACCTGCTTGGTCCACAAAAGTTCTTATAAGGACTGGTAACTTGGTATAGGGTGCTACGGTACATAGGCCTGAGTGCGTTACAGTCTGCTGTTCTGTAAGGACCGCTATCGGTCCACAATACATAGGGTTGCCGTGCACTACTGCTGACCGCTGCCCTATACTGCAGCAGTCCTTCAGCGGTATAGGGACTGACGCACAGTCTGCTAAACACTAACACACAACCTGCTTGGTCCACAAAAGTTTTTATAAGGACTGGTAACTTGGTATAGGGTGCTACGGTACATAGGCCTGAGTGCAGTACAGTCTGCTGTTCTGTAAGGACCGCTATCGGTCCACAATACATAGGGTTGCCGTGCACTACTGCTGACCGCTGCCCTATACTGCAGCAGTCCTTCATTGGTATAGGGACTGACGTACAGTCTGCTAATCACTAACACACAACCTGCTTGGTCCACAAAAGTTCTTATAAGGACTGGTAACTTGGTATAGGGTGCTACGGTACATAGGCCTGAGTGCGTTACAGTCTGCTGTTCTGTAAGGACCGCTATCGGTCCACAATACATAGGGTTGCCGTGCACTACTGCTGACCGCTGCCCTATACTGCAGCAGTCCTTCAGCGGTATAGGGACTGACGCACAGTCTGCTAAACACTAACACACAACCTGCTTGGTCCACAAAAGTTTTTATAAGGACTGGTAACTTGGTATAGGGTGCTACGGTACATAGGCCTGAGTGCAGTACAGTCTGCTGTTCTGTAAGGACCGCTATCGGTCCACAATACATAGGGTTGACGTGCACTACTGCTGACCGCTGCCCTATACTGCAGCAGTCCTTCAGCGGTATAGGGACTAAGAGTTTTGTCACAGGGTGATTTAAAAAATGACAGGCAGAGGAAGAGGCAGGCCCTTCCGCAGGGTGGTAGGGGTAGGGCAGGAGCAACAGCCTTGAGCCAAAGTGGGAAGTTGCAGAAGGTGCGTTCAATTACTTTAAAGGACGCACCAGACTTGGTTGAGTGGCTCACTCAGCCTTATTCTTCTGCACCCTCCTCATCCTCTCGATCTGCACCCTCTTCTTCACTCTCTGCTATGTGCACCCCCAAAGACACTACCACCAACAACACCACCACCACCACATACCTTCCGCTTGAGTGCAAATGGGGGCCTTCATGCTCCAGTGTTTTAATAGGGACCCCCGTATAAAAAGCATGAGGGTCAAGGACCAGTACTGGGTGGCAACGTACTTAGATCCCCGGTACAAACACAAAATGGCGGAAATGTTACCGCCGTCGCAGAGGGCTGTCAGAATGCAGCACTTCCAGGCCTTGCTTCGAGAAATGCTGCATTCTGCTTTTGCGTGCGCTGGCAGAGGAGGAATTCCAACTCCCAGAGAAGGATTTGCGGGTACCAATCCAACAGCGCCTGCAAGAAGAGGCCGGTTTGAAGATGTGTTGGTGACTTCGGATATGAGGTCATTCTTTCAGCCGACCCATCGACAGGTGTCATCCGGATCCAGCATCAGGGAACGCCTAGACCGTCAGGTGTCCGACTACATTGGGTTAACGGCCGATGTGGACGCTCTGAGGAGTGATGAACCCCTAGACTACTGGGTGGGCAGGCTTGACCTCTGGCCAGAGCTTGCCCAATTTGCAATCGAACTGTTGGCTTGCCCCTCATCCAGTGTCCTGTCCGAAAGGACGTTCAGCGCAGCAGGGGGGATTGTGACCGATAAGCGTACTCGCCTAGCTCACGACAGTGTTAACTACCTCACATTTCTAAAAATGAATGAGGCATGGATCTCGGAGGAATTCAACACATGTGATCAGTAGACCATGTATATGTCTATAAACAATTTTTGGAATCAAGCACACAGACCTTCTTAATTCATTTGGCTCACTTCCCTGACCCAAAAAAGCACACCGTACTATATGCCCCTACCCTCCTCTTTGAAGAGGTTGAGCGGTGTCATATTTCTACTGGGGCTGCTTATTATGAGGGGTTCCCACCATCCCTGTGCTGTGCTGACTTCCTCCTGGGTGTTCTTATTATGAGGGGCTCCCACCATCCCTGTGCTGTGCTGACTTCCTCCTGGGGGTTCTTATTATGAGGGGATCACACCATCCCTGTGCTGTGCTGACTTCCTCCTGGGGCTGCTTACGGTGCTGCTGTCAGCGCTGTATGTCACGGAGCTGCTGTCAGCGCTGTATGTCACGGAGCTGCTGTCAGCGCTGTATGTCACGGAGCTGCTGTCAGCGCTGTATGTCACGGAGCTGCTGTCAGCGCTGTATGTCACGGAGCTGCTGTCAGCGCTGTATGTCACGGAGCTGCTGTCAGCGCTGTATGTCACGGAGCTGCTGTCAGCGCTGTATGTCACGGAGCTGCTGTCAGCGCTGTATGTCACGGAGCTGCTGTCAGCGCTGTATGTCACGGAGCTGCTGTCAGCGCTGTATGTCACGGAGCTGCTGTCAGCGCTGTATGTCACGGTGCTGCTGTCAGCGCTGTATGTCACGGAGCTGCTGTCAGCGCTGTATGTCACGGAGCTGCTGTCAGCGCTGTATGTCACGGAGCTGCTGTCAGCGCTGTATGTCACGGAGCTGCTGTCAGCGCTGTATGTCACGGAGCTGCTGTCAGCGCTGTATGTCACGGTGCTGATGTCAGTGCTCTGTATTACGGTGCTGCTGTCAGTGCTCTGTATCTCCTGCACCCTCTTGTTTGCCTACCCTGGTCCCTGACCTTCCCTCTCCTCCATTGCCTTCATTAGCTCCATAGTCCTGAATTGTCAGAACAATTTCCCAAATAAAAAAAAAATGCTTGTAGTTATCGATCCCAAATTCACCTCATACATGTATTATGCTATTGTCCAGGTGGTGGGACTACGTGCTACCCCCTAATAATTACCCCGTGGCCGCAAATTCGACCTAAAGGTTTGCGAAATTCGCCTCCCATTGAAGTCAATGGAGCCCGCGGCGAACGGTCGTTTTCGCGAACGTTTGTGTCCGTTCGCGTTTCGCGTTCGCGAAACGTCCCGTCGGAAGTTCGTCCATCACTAGCGATCACCATGCAGGCAGCAGGTTTCCCCGCAAAATTTTAACCTGCAGGTGTCCCTGCAGCCTGAAGAGGGCAGTGTGCCTCTGTTTAATACTACATTTGTCTGACGCAATTACAGTTTCTAAAAGTAGATCAAATTAAAAAATTTTAATTAAACACATTAGCAAAATAAAATGTAAAAACTATTTTATTTAATGTTTTACTCTTATCAGACTTTAGGATACTATTAATACCTGAGCAGGGTATCCAAGTCCTAAATAAAATGAACAAAATAAAAGACTTGTCTATCATTTTAAAGTGGTTGAAAAAGCCCAAGATTTTTTACCTTTTATGCATAAAGGTAAAAAAAATCTTTTGTGCAGCAGCCCCCCCTCCCATAATGCGATCCAGCTACCGTATGTGCACGAGAGCAGTGGCTCCCCCCCCCCCTGTCTCTTTCTCATTGACTGAGACAGCAGCCAGAGTAATTTTGGCTCTCGCTACTGTCAGTCATAGCCAGTGAGCCAATAAGGAGAGAGCGGGGCCAGGGCCAGGAAGGGAGACACAGAGCAGCAGCTCAGGAGCAAGCCTGCTTGGGTGCCTCCATTGCAAGCGGCTTGCTATGGGAGGTGCTGGCAGGGTACCCGATAGGAGGAGGAGAGCAAAACCACTGCACAGAGCAGGTAAGTATGAGGTGTGTGGGTTTTTTTTTTTTTTTTTTAAATCTCACTTTAAAAAATAAAGGTGTTTAAGGTGATTTTTGGTAGGAAAACTAAGAGATGCTCATTGCATTTGAAGCTGCTGAATTTGGTTTGGATGTCTATGCTTCTATGAGCCCTGTTCATGAAAGGGTTAATCTGACTTTCTTTAAATCCTGCGACGTCCTTTGTTGACTTTTCTGATCTCGAAGCTTTAAGACCATTTTATGTGGCTGCTAATGGGGGGGGAAAAATAATCAAATATCTTCCTGAGATGATCAAGCGATGATTGCTGCCTCTTCCTCCTCTTGCCTTCTCCCTCTGGCTGTTTTTGCTGCTTGCAGGTGATGGGGCGCTTCGCTCTGCTCTCCCTCGATTTTAATTTACGCTCCTCTCCGATCCCTGTACCTCATTTCCGTTGCTCTTTAAAAACGCAGGCCGGCCAGGAATGAAGGCGGGAGCCACTGGAAGTCCGAGGCCTCTTCCTCGTCGCTGTTGGCAGACCGGAGCTACACGCACTTCGTTTATCAGCAGAACGCGAAGAATGCCGGGCAGCCGATCGAGCTGCGGGGCTTGCCCGTCAGGGCTACCATGACTGAGCTATAGCTCCTCCAGTGAGCCGGGATTACCGAAGGCTTTCCTAAAATCAACCACCAAATGCCTGACACCATCAGAGTGACTTAACTGGACATGGATGGTATAACAGATTTGTAGATCTCACAGGATGACCATGTTGGGACTTTGTGTTCTAATTCTTTCTTGTAAGCGTTAAAACGGTGTTAGGTCAACCTGGGTGCCCCCCCAAAATCTCACTGTCGCCTGACCCATCCTGATACAATGGTATTCGGGGGATGGGTCTTTCATGGGCGTCTTTAGATGGCCTTACAAAACGCTAAACCAAATTAGAAAATATCGAATGCATCAGGGTGACTTATGTTTGCCATAAGAGCCATCCTCTTTATATATTAGACAATTTACTACCAAGGAATATCTGGGACTTCCAGCAATACAACCCCACCAAGCTGGTCAAACTATGACTAGATTTGAGCATGTTTGTTTGAATTTGTACCATTTTTGGTGAGTTCAGGTACTGACGTTGAGTGAGAAGACCTTGCTCACTATGGGCATTCCACTTCATCCCAAAGGTTTTCAGTAGGGTTGAGGTTAGGACTCTGTGCAAGATACTCAAGTTCCTCCACATCAAATTGGTCAAACCATGTCCTTATGGAGCTGGCTTTGTACACAGGGGGGACACAGTCATTTTGGAACACAATGGGGTCTTCACCAAACTGTTACTAAAATGCTGGAAGGGCACAATTGTCTAAAATGTCTTTGTATGATGGAGTATTACCATGACCCTTCCTTTGGAGGCACCTATATGCCATCATTTAGAGGGGTGATCATGTATATTTTTGGCTATATAGTGTATGTTCTAAAAAAAAACAAAAAAAAAAAAAAAATCAGCAAGACTGAATAATCTGTCTACATCTAATTGCAAAAATGTTTGCTGGTTGCTTATGGATTCACTGTTTAACTGCAAAAGATACTACAAATTCAATAAACTGGTGGCACAGTCACCAATGGCTCACACAAGGTCAACTCTTACGTGAAACTAGAAGGCCAAATTGCCAAATTTCTCTAATGCACAATAAAGTTTATATAAAATGTACATAGACTGAAGAGAAGAGCCCTGTCTTTTGATGATTTAATGGGAACTGATAGAATTCAGGAGCCAGTCAGTCCATTGTTGGTTTTACAGACCAGCATCTTGAGCTTCAGCTGACATCCAAATTATGACAAGATTGTTGTAATTTGTGAGGTCAGGTACTAATGTTACATGAGAAGACCTGGCTCACCATCAGCATTCCAATTCATTCCAAAAGTGTTCAGTAGGGTTGAGGTCAATGCTCTGTAGGACACTTGGGTTCTTCCAATACAAATTGGTCAAACCGTGTCTTTTATGGAGGTGTTCAGTAGGGTTTAAGTCAGGGCTCTGTGCAGGACCACTCAGGTTTCTCCACACCAAATTCATGTCTTTTATGGAGATGTTGGTTGAGAAGACCTGACTCGTTCTAGTTCATCATAAAGGTGTTCAGTAGGGTTAAGTTCAGGGCTCCGTGCGGGACATTCGAGTTCCTTCACACCAAACTGGTCAAACCATGACAAGACTTTAGCATGCTCGTTGAAATTTTGTGCCTGTTCATGAGGTCAGGCACTGCTATTGCATGAGAAGACCTGGCTTATTATCGACCTTCCAATTCATCCCAAAGGTGTTCCATTGGGTTGAGGTCAGGACTCTAGTACCTCTAGACCAAACTGTTCAAACAGTGTCTTTTTAGAGCAGTTTTTAATAGAGTAGAGGTCAGGGCTTTGTGCAGGACACCCTAGGTCAGTGATGGCGAACCTTGGCGCCCCAGATGTTTTGGAACTACATTTCCCATGATGCTCAACTACACTGCATAGTGTATGAGCATCATGGGAAATGTAGTTCCAAAACACCTGGGGTGCCAAGGTTTGCCATCACTGCCCTAGGTTCTTCCACACCAAACTAGTCAAACCATGACAAGATTGTACCATATTTGTTGGAATGTGTGCCAATTTGTTAGGTCGGGTACTGATTTTGGATGAGAAGACCCAGCTCGACATTCCAATTCAACCCAAATGTGTTTTAGTAGGCTTTCGGTCAGAACACTTGGGTTCCTCCAAACCAGACCGGTCAAGCCATGTCTTTATGGAGCTGTGCAGTAGGGTTGAGATCAGGGCTCTTTTTCGGGGCACTTGAGTTCCTGCACACCAAGCTGGTCAAACCATGACACGATTTTACCATGGTTTTTGTTGGATGAAAAGGCCTGGCTCACCAATGATGTTCTAATCCATCCCAAAGGTGTTCAGTAGGGATGAGGTCAGGGCTCCGTGCAGGACGCAAGTTCCTCCACACCAAACTGGTGAAACCATGCCTTGACTTTGTACAAAGGGGACAGTTTATGGTGGAACAGAAATGGGTCTTCACCAGACTGTCACCACAAAGGCTGGAAGAGCACAATTGTCGTGTAATTTCAAATTTGCTGTTCTGCGTTTTTTTAAATATCATAAAAAAAAAACTTTAAGTTCATTCAAGTGCAGCAGCAGCCGTGTTGCAATCCCTTTATGTACGAAAGGCCTACACGTTTGTCAGATCTACCATGTAACTTGTGATTACACGCAATTGTCATTGAATCTCTATGGTCTGCGTTGCTCCAACGCTTTTAAGGATATTTAATGCTGTATAGATGTGTTATGTTGAACATAATAGTCG
>NW_027507784.1:341736281-341738781 GCF_037356315.1 Lithobates pipiens
CGTACATTCAAACAATAACACAAGCATTGTAATAAACCATGCAGAGGGCGCTCTCGCTATACTCAGCCGTCCAGATATGGTCACACGATTCCACTGCTGGTTGGAGCTCAGGAGAGCTGTGGAGTGCAAAGCGTCACCGCTGGGCTGTCGTATAGGCCACGCCCTGACCGGTTTCGTCACACGGACTTCAACAGAGGGCGCCCATCACATATATGCGTAATGCTTTGTTTGGATGTACGCAGTTTTTACTAAGGGGTCCGTTTTGTGCAAAGGGGGGGTTTGTCTAGAATAAATGGTTTTACACTATATGCGGATTTGTTTGCATTCTATGACAACATTGTGGAACCCCTGCACTTTTGGTGTTTTTTTTGATGATGGGGAAATAGGACGAGGCTTGAGAAAACAATTGGTTTGATTGAATGCTTATTTACCCAGAGGAGTCTGGTGAGTGTGCCCCCCCCCCAGGGGGAGTGTGTAACACGCGGTGGACTGTATTTTGGTGACAGGTGCACTTTCTGGCTTTACCCTGAAGTTTACATCTAGAACCAACTCCCCGTTTTGAACTGTCCTTTATTTCTCTATGCATCAAATTTCAAACTGCAGTGTGTAGGGAAGACTACACAAGATTGATATTGGACTAATATCAGTTTTTATAGCGCTGTTTTAGTATAACCGTTTTCAGCGGTTAGACTGTGAAGCATTTTTGCTAACATTTGTGATCTTTTATGCAATTTTAAACAGCTGCTGTGCTTTAATCTTTTTAAATATTTTTATTTATGTTTTTAAAAGTGATTTTTCTCATCTACTGCTTAGGTGTTTGAGGTCGAAACTGGCGCTGAGTTGGTGTTACTTGTAGGCCTTTTATACACATTTTTGCTCTTGTATATAGTTGCATAGTTGATCTGGTTTAAGACCTGTTCAACCAACAGAGAGAAAAAAACAAAAACAAATTCTCATTCTGTTTGTGTTGCAGATCACTAGAGATGATTTTGGGATCAGTAACAAGAATCTAATCATTGAAGATCCATCTCCCAGGTCAGTGCCCCCAAAATCTCAATTTTTTGTTTTTGTTTTTCCCTCTATGATCACCCTGCAGGGGGAATCTTGTTTTAAAGATTAGAATAATCCTATAAATATGAATAAATATTATATAATTTTTTTTTCCTAGGGGGGTAACTGTGAAGCTGAATAATCTCATCCAGCCACAGGAATTTCCAGAGCTCCGAGAGACCCCGCCTCCTGCGCAGTGTCTCTTCCTAACGTGAGTACCATTTAGTCCAATCAAGGGGGCAGTATGTGAGTACCAATTGCATTGCCTGCTGCTGAAGCTGGTTCATCTCTGTATCTTGACCAATAGAATTCTCCTGTACATCTGTGAGATTCATTACCTCGTCTGGCTCAAGAAAAAAAAAAGCTATAATTAAAGAGGATCACACGCATTGCAACCGGCCGGTGCCCTCCTATTACACAATTTTAAGGAGATTATATACCCCCTGCTACCCAGCCTGTGGCCCTTGGACTCAGCAGTCAGCAGTGGGAGTTTTGATTTGTAATGGGTCTTGTAATGCCTGTGATCAGCTGCAGTTTTGTGTAACGGCCTCTGGCCGCCTGACGCCCGGCCTCTGGCCGCCTGACGCCCGGCCTCTGGCCGCCTGACGCCCGGCTCTGGCCGCCTGACGCCCGGCCTCTGGCCGCCTGACGCCAGCAGCAGTCTATGACCATCTCCTCTTGTACTTCAAATCTTCAGTCTTTTGAAAGCCTTTTTTTATAGCAATACATTTAATAATATAATGTATGCGGCCCTTTTGTGATATCAGGGGCCACATTTGAGGCCCCATCTACCTTGTAAGTTGACAACCACTGTTCTATACTATCGAAATCTTTTGTTTTTTATCTGTTTTGATCAGCACATAAAAAAGCTGATCCTGACAGATATCCAATGAGCACTTAAAATAGTTGCTAACCTCAGACATGAGATCTGAACAAAGCCTCCCTCTCTCTATAGTGTGTTAGGATAAGGTCACCTGGTGCCCAGAGCGAAGATACCACACTGCGCTCCCCCCCCCCCCCCAAATGTATAAGCATTGTGTCCACAAATCCCACCCCCCCCCCCCAACAAAAAATGAAAGCACTACTCTGCATACTTGGCCCCACAAGCATAAACTCCCCCCTCCCTGTCCAAATCCCCAAGTATCAATGGGATCCTAGGAGGAGATGGGGGCGGGTTAGCAAGCCTTGCACAGTCCCAATGCAGAAGCACTGCAGGAGGAGATAGAAGGAAGACAGAGCACAGCCTGCACCCCCTCCCAGCTCTTTCCTCCTCCTCTCCAGACTTGGCTTGTCTCTTCCAGCTCTAAGTTTACAGCCGTAGTGATGCTGCTGTCTCCCCCCCCCCCCCCCCCCAACCTCACATGATACCACACACCCAGGGCAGCCCCCCAAACCTTGTCTCTGCACTGTGTACTTGTTTCAATTTAAGAGCACTAAGTGTCATTTCTGT
>NW_027507784.1:341743781-341938581 GCF_037356315.1 Lithobates pipiens
CTTGGAACCGTCAGCCTTGGAATGCCTCATGGGACTTGTAGTTTTGCAACAGCGTAGAGTGTGTAGAACTTCTGTAGCATACGTGTGTGTGTGTGTGTGTGTGTGTGTGTGTGTAAGGGTTTGCAGCTTATAGAAGTTGAGCACTTTTGTCTAGATCGCTCAGCAGACTGTGAAGCCCCCTCTCCTTTACTTGCTGAGTGGACGCATCTCTGTGATGTCCGTGACATGTGAACGCTAATTATAAACTGCAGCACCTGTTTGGATTCTCTGAAAGCTACAGGACCGAGACCGAAATAACACAGTTTGGAAAAGGGAAATAAAAAGGGTCCTATTTCATCAGCTTGTAGAATTATAATCCGTTTGTTGAGCTGTCCATGTTGGTTTAGTAAGACGGAGCCCTGTGTCCTTCCAAAACAAATGGCGCATAGTACATATTTGTATTTCTTTTTCCTTTTCAGCATTGGCTGTTTAAATTATTTATTTATACATTTTGATTACAAAGTGATTTTTTTTTTTTTTTTTATTATTTTGTCTGTTGCCACTTTTGTAGAGCCCCACTGAAGATCTGGATAACCTTCTGGCTCTTCTCACTGAGAATCTCATTGACCTCACCGACATGGCTCCAGCCCCCTCCACCCCTCCGGTAACTGAGTCGTGTTTTATGTCTATAATTCTACATCATTCCAATAAAAGATTGGAAGATTTAACAATATTTTGACTCCTCACAGATGAACTGACCTCTTCCATTCTCTTGGCAGGTTCCATTATACACAGCCATCACACCCCGCTGGATCGTACCAGTAAGTGCAATATATAAAGAGCAACTTTTCCGCCTGGTGGTGGAGGGCCCTCTTCTGCCTGGTGGTGGAGGGCCCTCTTCTGCCTGGTGGTGGAGGGCCCTCTTCTGCCTGGTGGTGGAGGGCCCTCTTCTGCCTGGTGGTGGAGGGCCCTCTTCTGCCTGGTGGTGGAGGGCCCTCTTCTGCCTGGTGGTGGAGGGCCCTCTTCTGCCTGGTGGTGGAGGGGGCCCTCTTCTGCCTGGTGGTGGAGGGGGCCCTCTTCTGCCTGGTGGTGGAGGGGGCCCTCTTCTGCCTGGTGGTGGAGGGGGCCCTCTTCTGCCTGGTGGTGGGGGGGGCCCTCTTCTGCCTGGTGGTGGGGGGGGCCCTCTTCTGCCTGGTGGTGGAGGGGGCCCTCTTCTGCCTGGTGGTGGGGGGGGCCCTCTTCTGCCTGGTGGTGGGGGGGGCCCTCTTCTGCCTGGTGGTGGGGGGGGCCCTCTTCTGCCTGGTGGTGGGGGGGGGCCCTCTTCTGCCTGGTGGTGGGGGGGGGCCCTCTTCTGCCTGGTGGTGGGGGGGGGGCCCTCTTCTGCCTGGTGGTGGGGGGGGGGCCCTCTTCTGCCTGGTGGTGGGGGGGGGGGGCCCCTCTTCTGCCTGGTGGTGGGGGGGGGGGCCCCTCTTCTGCCTGGTGGTGGGGGGGGGGCCCTCTTCTGCCTGGTGGTGGGGGGGGGGGCCCTCTTCTGCCTGGTGGTGGGGGGGGGGCCCCTCTTCTGCCTGGTGGTGGGGGGGGGGGCCCTCTTCTGCCTGGTGGTGGGGGGGGGGCCCTCTTCTGCCTGGTGGTGGGGGGGGGGCCCTCTTCTGCCTGGTGGTGGGGGGGGGGGCCCTCTTCTGCCTGGTGGTGGGGGGGGGGCCCTCTTCTGCCTGGTGGTGGGGGGGGGGCCCTCTTCTGCCTGGTGGTGGGGGGGGGGGCCCTCTTCTGCCTGGTGGTGGGGGGGGGGGCCCTCTTCTGCCTGGTGGTGGGGGGGGGGGCCCTCTTCTGCCTGGTGGTGGGGGGGGGGGGGCCCTCTTTTTTGCCTGGTGGTGGGGGGGCCCCTCTTCCATCTTGTGTAACTGGCAGCTACAAATGTCTCCCTAATAGAGTGGATCTAGGTTGTGTTTCCTCCTCCTGTGTAGGAAACGGTGACCTGTTTCCCTAATGATCCTTCCAGGGTGGGTACAATCTGGTCTTTGTAAATAAATAAGTAAAGTTGCGCTATGGAAAAAAACACCCTAATTGTATAAAAATAAAAACTACAATGTGGTAAAAAATTGTGGTGGGAAGAAATGTGAAAAAAATGTGAAAGAAAGTTTACAGGGTTAGAGCTGCCTATGCCTGAAGCCCTCACTTCCTTAATAGGGAGGGGAGGGAAATTTTAAGAGTATTAAGTAGAAAGGTTATGGCGCTAAACCCGATTAGTGGTGTGTTGAATTAACCTATCGCCACAAATTAGTGTTGTTGAGAAAGCGCTGTGTGCAATTAAAGTGCAAATGTTTCCTAAAAATATAATCCGTATTAAATCAACATATGTATCCCATCATAATTAAATCCAAAACCAATATTGAGTCATCATATACGTGTCAACATACTATGAGTGAAACCAAAAATATAATAAACATTCACTTAGGTCATTGCAGGTATACATTGCCTAAGTATGAGACCCCAGTGGGGGAGGCGCTGAGAGCAGAAAGGTGTGCAGGAAGCAGCCTAGTTGAGCTCAAGGTTACATCTTTAGGACCATCTAGCCCCACAAGGGGCGTTAATTCTGGTGAGAGCATTTACATATCACGGCACTGAGTGGCGCACCGGGGATGAAGGTTTCTAATTGAAGACCCGCACTGTTTGCACAACACTAATTTGTGGTGATAGGTCAATTCAACACACCACTAATCGGGTTTAGCGCCATAACCTTTCTACTTAATACTCTTACAATCTGGTCTTTGCTGCTCAGGCATTGATTTGGCAGCTATGATCTTGGTTGGACTGCATTATCCCTCATTACCCACAAACCTACCACTACATTCCCAATAAATCACGTGAAATTTATTTATTTTTTTAGCTGCTTTTTTAGACCCCCCCACCTCCAGGCACCCGAGAATTCTACAACTATTGGCTGTGAAATTTTATGTCCGACAAAATTAAAAAGAAAGCTGAGTGATAAATTAAGAGAAAAAATTGTAATGCATTTTTGATGCGCTTGAGGACAGAGCTTGTTTGTAAAACGGACGCTGGGCCCTGCAGTTCTACTGTCATGACCTGTTCACCAGGAAAGTGAGGCTGGGACAAAAAAACTACAAAAAGGCTTGATAGAAGTTTTAGAAGACTTTACTCCACCCAAAACTAAAAGTGAATATTTGGCTTTAGATTTAGTATTTATAAGCTGGGCAATGCCAAACCCTCTATCCTTCTTCTCTGTACTAATCATCAACCACCTTTTTCGGGATTTTCCATAAGTCATTCTTTGTGCTTCCTTCTTTTCTCTAAGCAAGTCTTTCTCGACCTTTTTACCTCAGAGGAACCCATTAAAAATAATTTTAGGTCTCGAGAACCATTGCTAAAACCCATTTATTGCTGGTCCGTGGGAAGAATGGCCCTTACATTGGTGTTTGGGGGGGAAGAATAGCCCTTTACGTTGGCGTTCGGGGGGGGGAAAGAATGGCCCTTACGTTGGCGTTCAGGGGGGGGAAGAATGGCCCTTACGTTGGCGTTCAGGGGGGGGGGAAGAATGGCCCTTACATTGGCGTTTGGGGGGGGAAAGAATGGCCCCTACGTTGGCGTTCAGGGGGGGGGAAGAATGGCCCTTACGTTGGTGTTCAGGGGGGGAAGAATGGCCCTTACGTTGGCGTTCAGGGGGGGGAAGAATGGCCCTTACGTTGGCGTTCAGGGGGGGGAAGAATGGCCCTTACATTGGCGTTTGGGGGGGAAGAATGGCCCTTACATTGGCGTTTGGGGGGGAAAGAATGGCCCTTACATTGGCGTTTGGGGGGGAAAGAATGGCCCTTACATTGGCGTTCGGGGGGGGGCAAAGAATGCCCCTTACATTGGCGTTCGGGGGGGGAAGAATGGCCCTTACATTGGCGTTCGGGGGGGGAAGAATGGCCCTTACATTGGCGTTTGGGGGGGGAAGAATGGCCCTTACATTGGCGTTTGGGGGGGAAAGAATGGCCCTTACATTGGCGTTTGGGGGGGAAAGAATGGCCCTTACATTGGCGTTTGGGGGGGAAAGAATGGCCCTTACATTGGCGTTTGGGGGGGAAAGAATGGCCCTTACATTGGCGTTTGGGGGGGAAAGAATGGCCCTTACATTGGCGTTTGGGGGGGAAAGAATGGCCCTTACATTGGCGTTTGGGGGGGGAAAGAATGGCCCTTACATTGGCGTTTGGGGGGGAAAGAATGGCCCTTACATTGGCGTTTGGGGGGGAAAGAATGGCCCTTACATTGGCGTTCGGGGGGGAAAGAATGACCCTTCCGTTGGCGTTCGGGGGGGAAAGAATGGCCCTTACATTGGCGTTCGGGGGGGGGGGGAAAGAATGGCCCTTACATTGGCGTTCGGGGGGGGGGGGGGCAAAGAATGGCCCTTACATTGGCGTTCGGGGGGGGGCAATGAATGGCCCTTACGTTGGCGTTCGGGGGGGGGGGGAAGAATGGCCTTTACATTGGCGTTCGGCAGGGGGGGACTGGTCGTTGGATTGGAGGTCAGCGGGGGGGAGGGGGGGGACTGGCCCTCTTACATTGGGGGTCGTTTTTCCCCATTGACCACCAATGGTCACACTTAATGCCTCCTTTACCAACAACTGAAAGGATCATTGGTGTTATGCTGCTGCCTCCATTAAGTTGCCATGGACATGAAGCTAGATGGCACCATTGGATAGGTCAATCGGCCACAGTGCAAGGAACTCCTAGCAACCTCTAAAGGACCCCCAGAGTTTTATGGAACCACGTTTGTCAAGAACTACTCTAGGCTTGACCGATTTCTGCATTTTTTTTTTTTTTTTTTTTTTTAGTTTTGTCTTTTGTATGGTCTGTCTCTGACCCCTCTCCGTCCTCCCATTCCGCAGAGTGCACTTGTATCTAACGGACACCTCACAGGAGATACCAACCTTCCCGCTAAAGTCCTGAATAACACAATAGATCAATTACCTGCTGCAGTAGAGTCTCCGATCACTTCACCTCCACCCACTGCAAACACAAGGTCAGACGTCACAACATCTCCTGCTTTTATTGGGCGTTTGTCTTCTCCAACCTAATTTCATTGTTAAAGCTCATTCGTTTTATTTGCGTTTTTTTTTTTTTCTCCACAGCACGATGGTTACTGAAGAACCGCCCCGACCGCGATGTCTACTCACCACCGAGCTGTAATTGGGGGGGGGGGGGGGAAAGACGGAATCTCATTGTATACTGTGACTTGGAGTGGAACCAGATGGACAGAACCTGAAAGATGTCAGCAGAACGGATGCTGGGAGAAGCTACTGATTGGCTAATTCACTGACAACCTGATGGTTTATTTTTCTTAAAGCAATACACTGGAATTTTCTGTGTCTGATCCTCTTTGGTTTCCGGAATTTTGAGGGATTTTTATTAACATTCTACTTGTGAGCCGCTCTGGGATCTATGCGATTTTTTTTTTTTTTTTTTTTTTTTTTTTTTTTTAATGGGCTGCTTCATGCTTCCGATCTCCAGACATTGTGGTCCAGTGCGGCGTTTTTTGTGTCGGCAAACGTGTGTGCCGCTCTGGGACGACGGGATCCTGCGGAATGTTCTATAACTGAGCCGGAAAAGAAAAGAAGATTTATACCACTCGATGTGCCCCAATGCCAGGGGCTTACCTGACTGTTATCTTGGTACAATTTGTTTTTAGGAATTTTATATTCTGTGACATTTTTTAATTTCATCCTGTCCTGTAGAATATTTTTTTTATTTTTATTTTTTTTATAGAATTAACCGACCGTTGCTTAAATGCAGCCCAATAAGATACTTGCAATTAGAATTGTCAGGGGCGTGGCTTGCCCATGTTAGTATCGTGAGAGTTGACCATAATCTGTATTCCATTGGTTGGTACATTTGAAAGGAAACCTTTGCTGGTAGGGTTATGGAGCAATCATTGAGGACCTCTCCTGTGATGTTTAATTTCCTGTAAATCTTATCCTCTGGCTGCATCTAAATTATGATTTCATTGGCGACAAGTTGGGGTAAAGACCCGGACACCCCTTTTTAACTGCAGCCAGCCAGCAATGGTTGCTAACATATCTCAATGGATTCCTTTTTTATAATGTCTCATATCCAGAATGGGGGGGGGGGGGGGATAGGTTATGTGCTTTTTTAAAGGTTACAATAGAAATGCAAAGACTGCTGTGGCAGAGAGCTTTCCCGAAAAATGCTAATCCTCTGGCTTGAGTAGGTTGTGATTCCCGAGCCCAGAACAAGCATGTAGAAAGTAAAGTCTGCTTGAAGGCAAAAAAATAAAATAATAAACTGCCCGTTGACTAGTGTGGTCAGCTGTAGAAGCCAACATGGCTTCCATGACGGGTTCTCTTTACAGTGGAAGTGAACTCCCCTATGGTTTTCAGCCAAGGAAGCCGCCATCTTTGCCTCTGTTTAATCTTCAACTGCTATGGTGCTGCACATGTGATTCGTTATGACACCAGCCATTGGATGGTTTGATAGTTTGGCTGAGAGCACAGCCAATGTGCAGATAGCATTCCCGGCATGCCTTTTTTTTTTTTTTTTTAACTGTTTAAATCGATGGGTTTACTTCCACTTTAAGCATGTTCATTGGATGCACCTTACCCCGGCATTACTATTACTACTGCCACCTTTTCCAGTACCAAAGAAGTGGGCGGGGCTCGAAGGATGTAGCAAAGTACGGAATTGTGAGTGGAATTTGAGATTGGGAAGAGGGAGGAACGACGTTAGGAATAAAGGAGGATGACTGGAAGTGATACTGTTGCATACCTGCTCATATGTATACCTGCAAAGTTTAACATAGAAAGTTGCGGCTCCAAACCGGGAGGAGACTTGGTGGAATGCCGCGGCCACACCTTAGACTAAGCAAGGGTGTATAGTGCCACGCCAACGGTGCAAATATGGAGCCTATTCAACTAAAACAGTCCACTATATTCCAAACCTACAACCCAATGCATTTTGGGGACAAGGAGCTACTCCCCTTCATCAGGGCCTAAAAAAAGGTTAATAAAGATGAATGTTGGGAGTAATGCACTTTGGGGACCAGGAGACGTTTTTGCTTTTTTTATTTTATTTTTTTATTAGGGCCTTGAAGGTTGGAAGGAATGAAGTTTGGGGATCAGGAGATGCCCCCCTTTTTATCTGGGCTTGAAAAGCTAATAAAGATGGAGGTTTGGAGTAACGCATTTTGAGGAATAGGAGACACCCCCCCCCTTCATCAGGGCCTAAAAGGTTAATAAAGATGAATGTTGGGAGTAATGCACTTTGGGGACCAGGAGACGTTTCCTTTTTTTTTAGGGCCTTGAAGGTTGGAAGGAATGAAGTTTGCGGATCAGGAGATTTCCCCCCCCTTTTTATCTGGGCTTGAAAAGCTAATAAAGACGGAGGTTTGGAGTAACGCATTTTGAGCAATAGTAGATGCCACTTTTTTTTTTTTTTTTTTTTTTTTTTTTTTTATTAAGGCCTGAAAGTTTATTAAAGAGTGAAGATGGAGGGTGGGGGGGGGGGGGGTAATGTGTTTCAGGGACCAGGATACCCCCCCCCCTTCATAATGGTTTGTAAAGATGGAGGTTGAGAATAATGCATTTCAAGGAATAGGAGACGCCCCCCCCCTTTTTTATTAGGGCCTGAAAGGTTAATAAAGATAGAGGTTGGGGAGTAACGCTTTTCATGGTTGAGGGGACGCTCCCCTTTTTGTCAGGGACTGAAAGGTTAATGGGTTAAGAAGTAACGCATTACAGGGACCAGGAGAATTCCCCCTTCATCAGGGTTTGTAAAGAGGGAGGTTGAGAATAATGCTTTTTAAGGAATAGCAAACTCCCCTTTTTTTTTTTTTTGTTTAGGGTCTGAAAGGTTAATAAAGATGGAGGTTGGGTTGCAACGCTTTTCAGGGATGAGGGGGATTCCCCTTTTGTCAGGGTCTGAAGGGTTAATGGGTTGGAAGTAATACATTACAGGAACCAGAATTCCCCCCCTTCATCAGGGCTTAAAGCGGAGTTCCGCATTTCCCTCAAAAAATTAAGTCAGCAGCTGCACATACTGATGAGGTCCAATGGAAGAGGGGACGCGATACCTGTCTAAAGCAATACCCGCTTCCCCCCCCCCACCTCGAAAGGTGTCAAATGTTGCACCAGAGGGGCGGGGGGGGGGGCGAGGAGACAGATGAGCTTAAGTTCCACTTTTGGGATGAAATGTGCTTTAAAAGGTTAATAAAAGATGGCGGTTGGGAGTAGTACATTTCGGGGATAAGGAGACACCCCCTTGGAGTCTGAAAGGTTAACAAAGATGTAGTTGGGAGTAATGCATTTCAGGGATGTGGAGACTCCCTTTTTAAAAAAAAAAAAAAAAAAAAAAGGACTGAAAGGTTAATAGATTGGGAGTAACGCATTTCAGGGCTGAGGAGAATTCCCCCTTCATCAGGGCTTAAAAGGTTAATAATAGAAACAAAATAACATTTTTGAGAAGGTTAATAATAATGAAGGTTGGGAGTAATGTATTTAGGGACCAGGAGATGCCCCCTTCATCAGGCCCTGAATGGTTATTAAAGATGAAAGTTGGGAGTAAATTTTAAGAGAATGGATCCGCACCCCCAGCAACTTCCCCAGCCACACTACCCCTTCCAATCCCTGATGAAGAGAGAACCTCCTTGTCTCTAAAATGTGTTGGAAGCAGGTATGGAATATATTGGACCATTTTAGTGGAATAAACTTGATGTTTGGACCTTTTACTTCTTCTTCTACTTCTACATCTTCTTCATCTTCATCTGAATCTTCATCTGAATCTTGACAATAGGGCTATAGCGCCACCTATAGGAGTAGGACAGTAGGCAGAAAAGAAACAGCGCCGCCTATGGGCAATCCTGGCTGGTATAAAACCCCTTCTCTGCTATGGGCAATCCATAACAAAGCGGTGTCAGCAGATGAACTCCATAGTGGGATGTGTGCTGTGTCCGTCAATGAACCCAGAGAAAGGGATTGTTATGGCAAAAAAATAAATAAAATTCCCTTAGGTTCAGGATGCAGTGCATCTAGAGCCCAGGACAAACATGCCAAATTGCACCCCCCCCCCCCCCCCTCCCAAGTTGGAAAATGATGTTTCTGCAAAAATTCCCCCCCTGCCAAAAAAAATCGAGCACTAATCTGCATGCTTACCCCTAAATACAAATTTCCCCACCCCAAAAAATGTTTTTCCCCTCCTAGCACAAATCCTCTATCCTTCAAATTCCCCCCTCCAAGCACACATTCCCCCTCCCCACACACACACAAATTTCCCCTCCTAGAACAATTCCCCCCCCTCCCCAATCACCCCTACTTTCAATTACCTTTTCTAGCACAAATCCTCCCCCCCCCCAAATCACTACTCCTAGTGCACCTCTCAAAATGTCCCCTCCTAGAACAATTCTTCCCCCCCCCCCTAAAATTCACCCTGCCAACACAAATGCTTTCTCCCCAATCTGCTTGTGGTGCCCCCCACCTCACATGATTCCACAGTGCCCCGGGCAGGTGCCCCTTGTCCCAGCCATGGACGGATGCGGCTCTTATGAATCTAGACCAGTGGTTCTCCACTCCTGTCCTCAGGGCCCACTAACAGGCCAGGTTTGCAAGATAACTGAAATACATCACAGGTGATATAATTTGCTGCTCAGTGATTGCAGTGTTCTAGTCTGCATCTCCCCCAAGGGAATACATAAAACCTGGCCTGTGAGCAGGTCCTGAGGACGGGGCTGATGACCACTCATCTAGACCATAGGGCTGTCCCAAAGCAGTGTCTCAACCAGGGGTGGGCAAACCAAAACCCAACTGCATCAACCAGGCAATGCCGCTTGCCTATAGCAGAAAATGGGTTTTATACCAGCTAGGACTGCAGTTTTTCCTGCCTAGTGTCCTCCTATAGGTGGCGCTGTAACCCTATGGCCAAGATTCAGAAGAGCTGTGTCCATCAATGAACATAAGAAATTCTTTGCCTGGCTAATTTATTATATTCTGAGATCGTTTTATACTGCGAGCTTGTTCTGTATTGTACTCAACGCAGGCGCTCGGGCCACTGACCTTTTCAGCAAGAATTGAGCGCTGGCGGTCTGCGTAGCCCTCCCCAGTAAGGGGGGATTGTTGCATCCTAGAGAAAGCCATGTGTGCTGTAACTGATTATAAAGTGTGAGCTGGAGTTTGGCTTCAATTTGTTAGTGTATCTAAATCTGCTAGTCCATCTAACACTCCTCTTCCCCCAGATTGACAATGCTGCTGTCCATAGGTGCCCCCCATGCTCCTTCATCCAGAGTGTGGGGCGCTCTAAAACGGGAGGTACTGGCCAGATCACCAGGTGAAATCTGAGCAGCCTTAAAAAAATAAAATAAAAATAAAACTAATGCAGTCATCACATCAAAGGATTTGTAAATATGAAATTTTTGGGTTAAATACTGTTTTAAAGTATATGTGAAGCCACTTTTTTTTTTTTTTTTTTTTTTTTTTTTTTTGGTAGAGTGGGGTGAAGTTAAAACCTCTCCCAGGTGTTTTTTTTTTTTTTTTTGTTTGTTTTTTAATCTGTCTCTCATTGGAGAAATTTACCTTCATTTCCTGTTCTGTAGATGTATTTGGAAGTGAAAGAAATCCCCCCCCCCCCTCCCTCGACCCCCAAATTGAGAGAGAACCACTTTTAGGAAACTCCCCAGCTGGGGACTGCAATTGAGAACCTTTAGAAGACAGTAAGGGTATCACGCCATTGGTGATTTATTTATTCTGTTTGTTTTTTATTTTTTGCTATTGAATTAACAAAAAATTAAATTCAATGTGTTTTGAGGGTCCACACAGCTCTCCCTTCACAAATGGGGGGTGGATATAGATATATATATATTACACACACACACGTATGTTCAGATAGGAAAGTTTATTTTATTTTATATCTTTTATGAACTTGCATATGTTTATACATGTTTTTAGTTTTTTTAGTTTTTTCCTTTTTTCTTTTCCCTTTCTTTTTGGTAACTGTTCAACCTTGCAATGACTCGTGGGACTTGTAGTTCCACAGCAGCTGGCAGGGCACAGGTTAAACACGCGTGATTTCTAGCGCCTCTGTTGCATGTTCTCTAGTAGTAAAAAAATAAAAATAAAAATAAAAAAGAACCTGACTGGGTATCTAACCCCCTCTCACCACTCTATCCAAAACCAAAATGAGTCTTGGTTTTAGTTACACTAAATAATTGCTCCGAGTAGCTTTATTGGGTGGATTTGCCACATCAGGATTAGCGAGTTAAAGAGGAAGTAAAAACCCTGATGATTTTACTTGCTCTTCGATTCCCTGCAAAGGTAAAGCATAATGGACTACTGTGCATCGCATCGCATCCATTATGTGTCGCTTACCTGACACAGGAGCCAGCGAAGTCACCGCTGTCCCCTGTAGTTCTGAGCGTCCATCTTCTTGGTGGGCCTCGCTGCTCCGGCGTTGTGATTCGCCGGAGCAGCGATGACGTCACTCCCGCGCATGCGCACGGGAGCCAACACTCGCGGCATATTGCCGCGATCTGCGGATTACCCCGTGCGCCTGCGCGCAACTGTCTCCGGCACATGCGCCGTAGACAGCGGTGGCTGTCTTCAGGTAAATATCTCCTAAACCGTATAGGTTTAGGAGATATTTCTTGGACCTACAGGTGAGCCTTAATCTAGGCTTAACTGTAGATCAAAGTGGTTTTGTAAGGGTTTACAACCACATTAAAGCGGAGTTCCACCCATATAAAAGTCAGCAGCTACAAAAAAGCGTAGCTGCTGACTTTTTTTAATAATCAGACACTCGCCTGTCCCAGCGGTCCAGGCGTATAAATCCCCCGCTCCACTCTGCGGCGGTGCCGTTGTCACTGCGGGAGCCTGGCTGTGGCTTCACAGCTGGGGACGCGCTGCGCATTGACTGGCCGGGCAATCATCTGGGACCTGTTATGTGTGGCAGGAGATTGCCAAGAGGGAGGGAGGGGGGGGGGGGGGGAGAGGTGATCTTGGTTTCGTCGCTCCGGGAGGAAGTGGGAGCTGGATCCTTCTAAAAAGAGGGTATACCCCCCCCCCAAAAAAAAATGACATGCCAAATGTGGCATATCAGGGGGTCACCTTCACTTAAAGCGGGCATTCAATTTCTTTGTGGACGCTTTAAATCAATTGTTTAATGTATTCAATTTGACTATATATACTTTTTTTTTTTTTTTTCTTTTTTAATTGACCCCCCCCCCATCCAGCCAGGAGCGGCAGTTGTTGGTGAGGAACGTACCCAGCAGTGGTCTTGTGTTGGCAGCGGAATCTCTCCATTTGCCAACATGTCTGCTTGGTGGTGACATTTCGATGATCTGACGCTTCCACAAGCGTTTCATTCCATCACATCTCTAATCATTTTCCCATAGAAGGAAAGGAGCCGCAACGTTTCTATTAACTATTTTACACAGATTGTTGTACAGTGTTACATTGTTGTTACATTGTTGTTTTCTTTTATGTAATGTTTTGCTGTCACTGCCACGTTTTATTGATTTTTTTTTTTTTTTTTTTTTTTTATAATAAGCTGATGTGTAGAGGCTGCCATTTCTATTAAAACTAGAGCCGCCCGCTGGGTATTTTTGGGGCAAGTCAATGATTGGTCAAAAGTGACATTTTTAGCTCTGGGTGGAGTCCAGTGAGACAAGCCACCTGCTTGCTTCTAAAAACAACTGCATGCGGGCTGCTATTGCTAACCACCTCCTAAAAATGCTGGTTGCCTGGCTTCTGTGTATTTTAAATCACTGACCTCAGAGTATAGGTAGGTGTCCGTGTTCAGGATCTGTGATTTTGAAATGTTGGAAGATGAAGGACCAACCTAACGCCCAGGAAAGGGCAGGAAGATCTCAGATGGATGCCGATGAGGCTCGGTTCACACGTATGCATATGCGGCTGATACCATTTTGAGGCCCATTTTTTCCGGCGTGTTTTATGTACATTTTTAAGTGCGATTTACATTTTTGGGGTGTTTTAATGTTGCTAGGAGAAGGTGTCTTTTGTCATGCTGGAAACGCACCAAAAAAAAACATGGACGTGCGTCTTTTGTTGTGATTCCATTAGTCTATGGGGCCATGCACCACACTGCATGTAAAAATAAGTCCCTGCACCTTTCAAAAAAAAAATTAAAAATGCATTAGTGGAAAGTGTATAGATGTCAATGCGACCCATAGGGACTAATGTTAAATGGACTGAAGTGCGTTTTCTGCAAGCACACTGCAAAATGCATAGGTGGGAACCGAGCCTTAATGTGTCCCATTCTGCTCTCCTTCCCCAGATCTAGAATTTTAGTATCGTGATATTGATTACTGTGTGCCTGATCTGCATTCCCAGAGTTTAACAAACTTTGTAGCAGAATTCCTTCCTATTTTTTGCTCCGAAGAGCTAGCTGTTTTTCACCATGTGCTGTGCAAACTGATTCTGAGTTTAGTTTGTTATGATCACCTGGTGCAGTCTCGGTGTTCTGATGAGGAAAGTTGCAAGGTCTGCATCCCCTTTTTTTAGAAGTAATTTTACCCTTCAAAACGGACAGTCCTATTGCAGAGGATGCCTAAAATGTGACTTGTATGTTTTTAGTGCAGACTTCTGGGTAAATCAGTGAGCCAATCGCACAAGCAGGAAATTATTTCTGCAGGCTTTCCATTCACCAGCAGTATAATAATTTTAGCTGCATTTTTACCCCCCGTAGTTCTCATTACTACAGGGGCTATGTAATCGGACTGCTGCAGCCAACGGTCTTTACTATTAAATGTCAGTGCTGCCACGCCCACAATAGCTTGAACTGCACAGACTTCTGGGACATGTAGTCCCTGCTCCTTGGCCACCACCATACCACAGGAAGGAGAAGAAAAGGACTGGAGTGGTGACCACTACATTACACATAAAATAAAGTTGCAAATTCAGGATGGAGAGTCTACATTTAGTGGTGGGAGAGGGGACTGGGGGAAATGATTACCTGGAGTTCTGCTTTAATGTTCTCAGCAGAAAGACCTGACCAGGATGAAATGTGTGGCTGGAGCTGGTGATGTGCTGAATTCTGTACAATCCTTTCCCTCTACATGAGACTTGGGCTCGTTTCTTGTCTGTGACCCCCATTGGGGAAGATTTTCCCTCCCTTCCTGTCCCTGTGACACCAGGGCAAGAAGTGGCGGGATCGGGTGTCACTGCATTAGGGACGCACAAACGTTCTCAAAGTTGTAACCATTCCAATTGTTCTGTGCAGGTAGGATGGGCTTTACCACCGAGATGCTGCCCACGTGCGTCCATTGGAAATGGCTTTTTCTGTGCTATAAATCACGGGCAGCTCCCAACGCATACTTATGATTGGGAGCTTCCGATCATGTGACGGCCAATCACAGTGGTCACATGATTAAAAAGCCCACCTTCACCTCCTGGAAGTTCGATCCAGGAGAGGGGGGCTGTTGTCTGTTGGATCTCGGACCCCAGAAGACAACATGGGGGGGGGTGGTCTCACAGAATGGGGACCCATCCCACTTGGCAAAGTAACACGAACCAAAGAGACCAAGTGCCAAATGACCAGTTCAGGGCTCAGTATATCTTTATTGTGAAATCGCCAATTGATGGAAAAACTGTAGCCAACGCATTTCGGGGGGGGGGGGCAAGGGATCCCCCTTCATCGGGGTCCAACATGGTTCCTAGAGTTCCAAAGTGTACTGTGCTGGAACCTTCTCAGATGGGAGATCTTCAATGCAAACCTAGGTGGCTTGATAGCTATGTGGTGGAGTTCTTGAATCCCTTGCCCCTGCAACGCATTGGGATACCTTTCCCGCATTGGTTGTGAGGTCACAGTCAAGAATTAAAGATCTCTGGAGTTCTGAACCGATTGGTGCTTAGCCTCTTCTGATTCTTTTTATCTATGTCAGAAAACATGAAATTGGACCGAGACAGAAGTACAGGTAAATCACACTTGTTTAAAAGTAAAAGGAACAAATGTAGTCAAAACATAGCCAAAGTTCCATAACCGGAACGGATAGTCAGCCAAGCCAGAAGTCCGGGATCAATGTAGTCGAACAGCAAGCAGGATCTGGAGCCAGAAGGGATGTCAGCAAAGCCAGTCTTTAAACAGGAATGCCGTAGGTAGTCTCTGTGATGTTGACCAAGGCAAAGTCAGAGATCATCTGGGCTGGACGGCTTAAGTAGGCAGGACTGACGAGCAGGATATCATCAACAGCTGAGTAACTGTGGAGAGAAAGGAGCTGGCAATTAGCCAACAGCTGAGCAGCCAACTCAGAGAGGGAAGGGCTGAGCCCAGCCCTGACAATGTCCTGGTTGAAGAAATTTCCCATCACTTCCTGCCTTGACCGTAAATCTCCCCAAATAGGGGCGCAGAGATCCCCCTACTAAAAAAATAAATAAAAATAAAACACAAAGTTTCGCCGAGTGACGTCTGAGGAGCACCCAATCTGATTTCCCGATCCACACACAGGTGCCTAGGCACAGTGTCCCTACGCACCAAAATGAGACCAATGAATGGATTGAGCCGGCAACACTGTGTAGCAATTTATTGGTGACTGGTTACAAATTGGTGACAAAACAAAAAAGACGCGTTTCGGCCCGGAGCGTACCTTGTACAGATGGCTGCTCTTGCCGAAACGCGTCAGTTTGATGTCACTCCTTTGTAACTGGTCACCAATAAATTGTTATCTGGACTGGAGCGTTGCCGGCTCAATCCACCCATTTTTGTCCAGAGTTTGGTTTTAAAACACTGGATGTTGCTTTTAATTTCAATTTGAATCAGCCCTACGCTTGTGATTGGCTGAGAATGTTGACAATGTTGGTGATCCCCCCTCCCCCCTCCATATACCTTGTCCTGTTGTTTTTACTTCTATCCTCTGTAGACCACTAACTGTTATTTTTACTGTTTTTGATATGTAAAGATTTTACTGTAGACAAAATTTGTAATTTATTTTTGGAGAATGTATTGCCTTTTTTTTTTCCAACAGCGGGGGGGGGTTTATGTTGGCGCTAAAATGTCACTAGTCACCTGAGAACGACTTTGGTTTGTATTGAAATGCATTCCAATATTGTGAATTCTGTTTTTTTTTTTTTTTTCTGATACTTTTCCTAAAATATATGAAAAATAAATCTCCGTCCGGCTCTGTCTCTGGATTTCTGTGGGTGTCGGTGCAGATTTCGGTGTTTGGATTTTACGCACATGGGCATAATAAAATACACCAGGCTAAGAGCTGGCAGAAAAATCGAGGAGGCTCATTTTAGTGCCTTTTTTTACACCTGTATGGCTTTTCAGGGGTCTTCAAACTACGGCCCTCAAGTTGTTCAGGAACTACAATCCCCATCATATCTAGACATGTCTGTGAATGTGAGCGTTGCCTCATGGGACATGTAGTTCCCGCAAAAGCTGGAGGCCCGTCGTTTGAAGATCCCTGTGTTTAGAGGAATATGTGTATAAACTCCAAAAACAAATGCTCTTTAGGCTATTTTCTCTCCTGAACAAATGCAGTAAAATACAGCATCATGGCCACTAGATGGAGATGAGGAGCACAGGAAACACAGGTCTAAGATATATATATATATATATACAATGTAACAATTCTAGAGATCGCTAGGTACATTTATTTGCCCATTCCTTCTAGCACAGGGGTGAGCAACCTTGGCACTCCAGCTATGGTGAAACTACAAATCCCATCATGCCTCGGCTCTCTGGGAGTCCTGCCTTTTGGCTAGAGTCTTGCCGTGTCTGGATTTGGCGTTTTGCCAAAACTGGAGCACCAAGGTTGTCTATACCTACTCTAGTGCGCTCGAGAATTTGTTACATTGCATCATTTGTTAAAAAAAAGATGTATTTCCTATATTCTTCAGCCCCATCAAGTGGTGGTAATTCTGTATTTTACTACTGTCCTTCTAGGAGTCGTGCCTATGGCTGACAAAGTCCTGCAATGCCTCGTGGGACTTGTAGTTCCATACAGCTGGATTGCTGACTTTGTCTACCCCTCGGCTGAAATATTCATTTGTTCGAGCCACTGGAATGATTTTGCTTGTGAACACCTAAATTAAATCCGTACTCTCCTCTCTGCATGGCAGGGATTATTTTTTTTATGCCCCTGAACACTGATCTATAATACGAATCTAAACGCCACAATGTGCATGGGCGCATTGGCTGAAATCAAGCTAGTTTTTGTAGTTGTTGGTTTTTTATTGTAGCAGTGTTGTTTTTTTATTCTTTGTTTTTGTTTTTATTTTATTTATTTTTTTGGTTTGTGGATTTTTTTTTTTAACCATGCTTTATGCACATTGTGGTGCCATTCATGGTTATTGGCAGCCTAAGGGTTAGTTCACATGACAAAAATGCGTTCCAGATCCGTTCTGTATGCGTTTCTGCATGCGCATTTTTAATGCCTTTTGGTGCATTTTTGATACGTTTCTGGATGCATTCCAGATGCTTTTTTTTTCCCCTCCACTGTACTGGGGTTGGATGCATTTTGAGCGTGTTCCAGTGCATTTTTGATGCGTTTTACCACGTTCCTGTACAGTCCAGTGCAGGAAAAAATGCAGCATGTTCTACTTCCCTTTTTTTTTTTTATATATATATATATATATTTTTTTTTCTGGAACTGCAAGCACTGGTGTGAACTATGCCATTGGAAACCATATAACCTACCATCATGTGTTTTTGATGCAAAATAAATAAATAAAATAATGCACTGGACTGCATGTGGTGCCAACTGGCCTTAAATGTGGTAAAACCGCCCTGTATCTGTACAATGCTGTGAAAGTTTTTTTTTTTTTTTGTTTTTTTTTTTTTTGCATATTTGTCACACTTTAATGACTCAGATCATCAAACAAATGATGTTATTGCACAAAGATAACCCGAGTAAATACAAAATGCAGTATTTTTAAATGATGGTTTCATTTATTAACTGGTTCCCAACCAGTGCACGCCGATGTACGTCGGCAGAATGGCACAAGCAGGCATATTGGCGTACAGGTACGTCCAATCTTTAATGCCGCCCTGCCATCGCGAGCGCACCGCTGCTGGTCGGGACCCCCGTGAGTCCGGTCGCGGGCATACCCGCGATCGTCTCACGGGGCGGCTGCCTAGCAACTAGTGAGGCTAGTAACGCACCCCTAGGAACACTTAACCCCTACACTGCCACCCCCTGGTTAACCCCTTCACTGCCAGTGTCATTTACACAGGAATCACTGCATTTGTATAGCACTGATTGCTGTATAAATGACAATGGTCCCAAAAATGTCCGATGTGTCCGCCATAATGTCGCAGTCACAATAAAAATTGCTGATCGCTGCCATTACTAGTAAAGAAAATATTAATAAAAATGCCATAAAACTATCCCCTGTTTTGTAAACGCTATAACTTTTGCGCAAACCAATAATCGCTTATTGCGATTTTTTTTTTTTTTGTTTTTTTTTTTTTTTACCAAAAATATGTAGAGGAATACGTATCGGCCTAAACTGAGGGAAAAAATGTTGTTTTATATATTTTTGGGGGATATTTATTATAACAAAAAGTAAAAAAAAAAAAAAAAACGTTTTTTTTCAAAATTGTCGCTCTATTTTTGTTTATAGCGCAAAAAATTAAAACCGCAGGGGTGATCAAATACCACCAAAAGAAAGCTCTATTTGTGGGAAGAAAAGCACGTGAATTTTGTTTGGGAGCCACGTCACACGGCCGCGCAATTGTCAGTTAAAGCGACACAGTGCCGAATTGCAAAAAGTGGTCTGGTCTTTGACCAGCAAAATGGTCCGGGGCTGAAGTGGTTAAGGCACAAAAGCTCTGTCCGTACTTGCCTGGCTTTATGTGAAAAAGTAATTGCCCCCCCCAGACCTAAGAACTGGTTGTGCCACCCTTGGCAGCAACAACTGCAATCAATCGTTTGCGATAACTGGCAATGAGTCTTTCACGTTGCTGTGGAGCAATTTTGGCGCACTCTTCTTTGCAGAATTGTTTTAATTCAGCCACATTGGAGGGTTTTCCAGCAAGAACGGCCTGTTTCAGGTCATGATACAGGATCTCAATTGGATTTAAGTCTGGCCTTTGACTAGGCCACTCCAAAAGCTACATTTTGCTTTGTTTGAACCATTTGGAGGTGGACTAGCTGTTGTGTTTCGGATCATTGTCCTGCTGCATAACCCAAGTGCACTTCAGCTTGAGGTCACAAACTGATGACCGGACATTCTCCTGTAGGATTTTCTGGTAGAGCTCAGAATCCATGGTTCCATCAATGATGGTAAGTCCTCCAGGTCCTGAAGCTGCAAAGCAGCCCCAGACCATCGCGCTACCACCACCATGTCTGACTGTTGGGATGATGTTCTTGTTATGAAATGCTCTATTAGTTTTATACCAGATGTAACGGGACGCACACCTTCCAAAAACTTACATTTTTGTCTCATCAGTCCACAGAATCTTTGCCTAAAAGTCTTGGGGATGATTGAGACGTCTTTTTTTCCTTAAATGTGAGATGAGCCTTTGTGGTTTTTGGTCAGCAGTGGCTTTGGCCTTGGAACTCTCCCATGGGGGCCATTTTTCCTCAGTCTCTTTCTTATTGTTGAATCCATAAACACGATCTTACCCGAGGCAAGTGAGGCCTGCATGTTCTGGGTTCTTTTATGACCAGTGGCGGCCCGTCCATAGGGGTGCATGGGCACTGCCCCCCCCCCCCCCCTTCCAGGCAGTCGCAAAAATAAATATATATATATTTATTTTTTTATTTTTAAACTGGTCCTTTAAAAAAAAAATACAAAAAAAAAAAGGTCATTAAGTGCACGGTGTTCAGACGCTGGACACAGTGCACTTATGGGAAGCGCCACGTCTATGCAATCACCAGCTTGCAGATGTGGCGCTTCATTTGCCGGTGCTTTCTGAAGGGCTGAGTAGCTTCTGCCTGGCGCTCGTAGTATCTATTACTACGGCCGGGCGGTTTCATTGACATCCGAGTTTGATGTCACTTCCTGTTTTGTCTCTCCCGTTGCGCCCGGGAGGGAGGAAACAGGAAGTATTAGAGGAGCGGACCTCTCCCTCGTCGCTGTGGAAGGAGACACCGCTGGAGAGGACAACACACAGCAAGGTAAGTACCGCTGTGCTCCCCTGGAGAACGGTTGAGGGGGGAGGGTTTGATGCGACACAGGATACTTTATTTGGTGGGGACACAGGCAGGCTGCATGTATGGAGGGACTCCACTGGGGGGCACCTGATGTAAGAATGGACTCCACTGGGGGGCACCTGATGGCATCTGGTGGCAGGCGACATGGCTAGTGGCACACTCAGGGCTCCCACTGATTCTGCATTATGGTGAGTTGAATGATTTCATTTTTATATTACAATGTAATAGAAATAATGCTCTTCAATCATCCTGACACCATAACAACCGTGGTGCTGGGATGATTGGAGTGCTAACACCAGGTGTTTGGAGTATCTTTATCTGCTGATTGTCAAACTTTCTGGAATACACATTTCTATTGTTGTGTAGGATCTGGGCCTGCTGTCCCTCCATCCCTCTATCCCTCGTTCATCTCAGACGCTAACCACACCACACCACATTAGAGCCACGCCCACTATTTTGCTGACGCCATGCCCATTTTCACCAAGTGGGAGGGGGTCAAAAAGGAAGGGTGGGGTCTGGCGCCTCCACCCCATCCACCCCATCCACCCCATCCACCCCATCCACCCCATCCACCCCATCCTAAAACTTCACCAGCCGCCACTGTTTATGACCGCCTGGATGAGTCGTTGTCATGCTCTTGGAGTAATTTTTGTAGACCGGCCACTCCTGGGAAGGTTCCAAGTTATCTCCATTTCTGGATAATGGCTACTCCCACCCCCCCCCCCCCCCCCCCCCGTGGTTCACTGGAGTTCCGAAGCCTTAGAGATGCACACACACACAAATAAAACAATTTTAACAAACGTGCGGTAAATCACATGGTAAGAAAAAAAAAACACACTCAAAGAGGTGCATGAGCTATTTTGCTGGGTGCGTAGGGAAGACTGCTGAAATAAACTGCTTTCCTACGCGTTTTGCACAGACCTGGAGCCATTTTTTTTTTTTTTGCATTGTGAGCTTCACACAACGCTACGCTGTGAATGCAGCCTGAATGTAACAAAAGCCGCAATGAGACCAAAATTACGTTGATTTTTTTTTTTCCTTTATTAATGGTACATTGTAATAATCGTCACTTTATCAAATATGTAAACGCTTCTGTACAAGAGAAAATAATTATTCCGCCATAGAAAAATATCAACTATTCGTTATAATACTCTGTAAACCTGTGTGCTGGGATTACATACAGGGCTGATATCAGACATTAAATAGTTTAGAATACTGTAAAAAAAAAAAAAAAAAAAATAAATCGGATTTAGTTACATTTTACTAATCTCTTCGCTTTGGGTGGAGTGTGGAAGGGTTAGAACTCCGGTCAGGTTTTTATTGCTGTCTTTAGTCGGTTGGCCGTCTGGTGCCGTTATCTCCAGGACACAAAGTTATAGGAAATTTTTGATATTAGTTAAGAGTGAGCAGTAGAGGAAGACTACATCAAGTAAATCTCTTACCCTGTTTCCCCTAAAATAAGACCTAGTGTGATTGTTGGTGATGGCTGCAATAAAAGCCCTACCCCCCAAATAAGCCCTAGTTAAAGTCCTTGTAGGTCTTCTTTTCAGGGTAGGGCTTATTTTTGAGGAAACAGAGTAGGGCTTATTTGTGTGGTAGGGCTTATATTGCAGCCAACACCGACAATCACGCTAGGTCTTATTTTAGGGGAAACAGGGTATCATATATATATAAATATATATATTTTTTTTGGGATCAATGTAACTATGTATACAGCATACAGGGCTGATACCCCTGGAAGCTGGAAATCGCTGATGTGGACAGCGCTACTACACTGATCTCCGCTATCTTCCAGCTCCTGCGCTGAGGCTGGCCACTCAACACCGCCACCAATCAGAGAGAGGTTTCCGTTTTCTGAATACATTTTAAAGTGTTCTCTGATTGGATGAGCTGAAGTCACCACGTTGCCTCTCCTCCTTGTCCACCACTACTCCAGTGATCTCCACTAGCTTGCAGGTCTTTTGGAGGGTCGGCACAGACACCAAATGCCTGTCTTGCTGCATTATTAACACACAAAAAAAAAAATCTTATTTATTTTCACACTGTTCCTTTAAAAAAAATAAAATGTTTGGATCACTTTTATTCCTATTACAAAGGAATGGAAACGTCGCTTGTAATAATAAAAAAAAAAATAATAAAAAATATGACCGGACATCCTAAATGTGAGGTCAGGGGGTGAAAAAGATCTCAGGTCTCATATTTGCACTAAAATGCAATAAAATAAAAAATAAATAAAAACGTCCCTTTTAAGGCCGTAGGGCGGACGTCGCATCCGTCATCCAATGTCATTGAATCAAGTGGCCCCCCCCCCCCCATCATTCTCTCACTCAACACAGTTACTCTGCGGGGAAAGGATCGGATTGTCTCCGGCGCTACCGACTGCTCAGGTAAGGGGCGGAGATGGCTGTAACGGGATGGGGAGGTTCCCCCCCCCCCAATGCACAGGCGAATCCGCCGCGGAGACCACTTTTATTTTTATTTTAAAGCAGACCGTCGGCCATTTAAGAACATACCATTTTATGGCAGCTATCTGCTGCCATAACAACGGTATTCAACATCAAAATACTGACGTATAACGATGGCGGGCGGTCTGGATATGGGTAAGCGCTTTTTGAAGCCTATCCTCTTGGTACCCAATTTGTCGCCATTTCATGGGCATGTGAAATATTAAAGGCTTGACATGTTGGGTATCTATTTACTCAGCATAGCTTCACCTTTTTAGATCTAAACAAAAACATACCCTATAATAGTGATGGTGAACCTCGGCACCCCAGATGTCTTGGAACTACATTTCCCATTATGCTCATGCACTCTGCAGTGTAGTGGAGCATCATGGTAAATGTAGTTCCAAAACCTCCGGGGGGGGGCCGAGGTTCACCATCTCTGCCCTATAAAAAGGTTTTTGAACTGTTGCCTCGGTTCAGCTTTGGGTACCATAGCATCACCGCTGCAGCTAATCAAGCACAGATCGATTGTGCTTGACTAGCTGCTTTCCCAGCTCGCGTAGGAGGGGACCCTGCAAGTGATGTAAAACGGGTCACTTTCTGGGTTCATTCATTGCAGAAAAGGATTGCGAGAGCTCTGGAACCACTGCGGCTGGCACCGGAGGGGTCGGCAGCACATTACTTGTACTGTAAACGTGATTGGGTGGGCTCTAAATCAGCCTGCATCACTTTTTACATGAAAGCCGACTGCTGGCTTAAACAACAAAAATAAATAAACCAATACCGAGCTGCTGGCTGTGGTGTTTTGGAAGCACCTGATGATAGCCATAGGCTCTAATAGGCATCAAAAAAGGTGACCTGCGAGCGCCATACTGGGTGCTCACTGGCCACTCAGCTGTGTTAGAAAAGCAAATGAATATTAAAAGTAAACCGCCTCTCCGCCAATCGGGTGCTCAGGTTTGTTACCCGTCACCTGATTGGACGCCAGACATCCAATCACAGCAGAGGATGGGAGAAGATATCGAGGAGCTGTCCCACTGAGACAGGTAAGAGCAGGCGATGGGCCGGTGGGGGTGGGGGGGGGGCGCGGGCGGCACACTGGCAGCATTTGATATGGCACCGTCCCTGCATTTGGGGGCACAGTGGTGGCATTTGATGGTTTTTTTTTTCCAGTTTGTTTGCGCCCCCCAAAAATGTTGAGAACCAGCCGCCACTGGAGTGTAGACAGGTTTGAGGGACACACAGAAGACCAGAATTGGAGAAACACAAGGTTATGAGAGGGAAGAAGGGTAATAAAAGTTCAGACAGATTACGGAGTGCCAAAAAAGCGAAAGGACATTCCTGCAAAGGGCTACAGACATCAAACAAAAACCTGCCAAGGGTTCTAACCACAGCCATACTCTAACCAAAAGCTTATTTATACCAAATATAATCTATATATATATTTTTTTTAAACTATAAACCCTTCAAGTGTCACCCAATCTGACAGCATTGATGTTCAATAAAATAGTGCAGTAGGTCATTGCAGAGGATGCAGGTGAGGATGGGTGGAGTTGCAGGGGACGGCAAGGATGCAGGTGCGGTTAGGTTAGGGTGCTGTTGCAGGGGACGGCAAGGATGCAGGTGCGGTTAGGTTAGGGTGCTGTTGCAGGGGACGGCAAGGATGCAGGTGCGGTTAGGGTGCCGTTGCAGGGGACGGCAAGGATGCAGGTGCGGTTAGGGTGACGTTGCAGGGGACAGCAAGGATGCAGGTGCGGTTAGGGTGCCGTTGCAGGGGAGGGGAAGGATGCAGGTGAGGATGAGTGTAGTTGCAGAGGACAGGAAGGATGTAGGTGAGAATGGGTGTGGTTGCAGAGGCCGGTGTTCTGGCAGATAGTGTCCTACCATCATATAGCATCCGCCCCGTACTGCGCATGCGCAGTACGGGACAGAAGAAGCTTCGGAAAATCTCCAAAGCTGAACGGCGCCTGTGCCGTGAGTGGAGGTGGTAGCCCCACCATCCAAGCGGACATAGGGTTGTGAAAATTAGACGGCCCCTCGTGGGCGAGCTTCACTCGCCACGCTTCGGGCTCAGCCTTGCTGCGCTCGGCTCTTTTTTTATTCCTACTCAATGTCCACTTGGATGGTGGGGCTAGAACCTGGACTGGCGGCGCAGGCGCCGTTCATCTTCGGCTATTTTCGGAATCTGTGTTGCTGTGTACTGCGCACCAGGAAGGCTGCCAAATGAGGTTAGGGTGCTGTTGCAGCAGACGCAGGTGAGGCTGGGTAACGTTGCAGAGGATGGGAAGGATGCAGTTGCATTTGGGTGCCATTGCAGAGGAGGGGAACAATTGCAGGTAAGGGTGGGTACCGTTGCAGAGGACGCAGGTGAGGTTGGGTAACGTTGCAGAGGACGCAGGTGAGGTTGGGTAACGTTGCAGAGGACGCAGGTGAGGTTGGGTAACGTTGCAGAGGACGCAGGTGAGGTTGGGTAACGTTGCAGAGGATGGGAAGGATGCAGTTGCATTTGGGTGCCATTGCAGAGGAGGGGAACAATTGCAGAGGATGCAGGTGAGGTTGGGTACCGTTGCAGAAGACGCAGGTGAGGTTGGGTAACGTTGCAGAGGACGCAGGTGAGGTTACCTAGTAATGTTCCGTCACCTCCCAGAGGACTGATCTCTGTCCCAGGAGATGGCAGATTGCTACAAGTGAGTCGTATAATTCACACTTTAGTGTTTGTCTTATGAGCTGATAAGATTGTATTCCTGACATACCAGACATTCCTCCGCTAATCCGCTTCGGCTATCGCTACACCCAAGGGCAACCTCAGTGTTCATGACATTTACTATACATACATTCCTTGTAGATCTAAGCATTATAAAATCTCAAACTATAACATGTTCAGGTCATTTAAAAAAATATTCAATCTGCAGCTCCTTGTCCAGGCACTTCTTGCTTGATGGTGGCAACACATTATTCCTGTCCTATCTGAGCTATTAATGTCACGTTCTTCCTGATGGGCACTACAGGCAGCCTTGCCAACACACATGTTTTGCTGTAGTTACACATCAAAAGGACGTGCACATCACAGGAAGATCAGGCAAGAATGAGGAAAAAGTAATAATGTGATCCCTTTTCATCTAAAATGCATTAAATACAAAAAGCGGTGTATTTACTTAAAAACACACAATAAAAAAATTAGCGTGAGACATTAAGGCCCCTTTCACACATGCGGACATGATGTCCGTATTTCCCTATGGGATAGCGGGTGTCTGCGGGTAAATAGCCGCAGACACCCGCTATTGTCCGCCTCCGCTATGGTCCGATTCTGCAGACGGAGGAAAATGCTATTTTTCTATCCGTCTGCAGAGCGGATCGGATGAACATGGACAGACGGTTCGTGTTCCTCCGATCCCCCCATAGAGGATAGCGGAGAGCTGACAGGGCGCTCCCTGCACAGTGTGCCGGGACCGCCCTGTTATCCGCTGGCTCAGCGGGGACAACTGAGCAAGCGGATCATCACGGGGCGGATCATTACTGATCCGTCCCGTGTGAAAGGGGCCTTACACAGATGTCCAGAATAGGCTCTGTGTTGTGTCTAATATGCCTTTTCCTTTGATCGTTATCACCGTCTAGTGGCCATAATGTGGTATCTTCCCAACTGGGGTAATTCAGGAAAATAGTGCATTATGGCCACTAGATGGTGCTGGGGTAACTAAACCTAATAGACACAATCTGCAGTGAAATCAAAGGAAGCCATTTCAGTTCAAAGGGAGGAGCCGGTACAACTGTAGAGACTAAAGGAGGGCTGAAGTTCAGGTTTTAAAAAAATAAAATAAAAAGACACAATGTAGCACTCAGAATTGGAGGGATGAGTGCAAATAAGATGCATTGTAACAGCAGAAAAAAAAAAAGATGCTTTAAAAACTTTTTTTTTTACATTCTGTGGCTTTCCAGCTACAGGTCCCAGCATGCCCTGCCAGCCAGAACCATAAAGCCCTAGAGCAGGGATATGCAATTAGTGGACCTCCAGCTGTTGCAGAACTGCAAGTTCCATGAGGCATAGCAAGACTCTGACATCCACAAGCATGACACCCAGAGGCAGAGGCATGATGGGACTTGTAGTTTTGCAACAGCTGGAGGTCCGCTAATTGCATATCCCTGCCCTAGAGAATGCAGGCTTTGTAGCCTGCTGCTATTCCAGTTGGATATGTGATACAGAGATCTCGCAGTGTCTCGATAAAGGCTTCCCACCTATGACCAGGAAAACATTCTCCTTTCCTGGCAGAGTCTGGCCATCTGAGCCCATCTGGCAATCTGTTTCCTCCCCAGAGTAGGAGAAGCATTCATTCTCATAGGTGGTGAGGAGATGGTGCTCCTCTGTGTGATCAGCAGATGATGAACAGGAGCAGAACAAAGGGCTGGATGAGTGATCTTTAAGAGGCTTCATCTCTATATTATCCGAGGTAGGAATGGCGGACACTTTATTGGCACCCCAAGAGTGAAATGAAAGGAGTTTGTCAGGTTGTTCGCCTTCTGAGCTCTTGTCAAGTCCAGAATCTGAGCTGCCCGATCTCGGCCTGGAGCGCCAATCCAATGGGACCACACAGTGGTACATCCTGGCACAGTCATTGCGTTCCTTTCCACGGGAGAGCCTCTTCCAGGAGCGGGAGGTGAAGTCATATTTCCACAAGTTACTGGTGGGGCTGCGAGAAGGTAGTCCTCCACCCATGACCCATAGGCAGCCCTGGTGGACAGCTGACACATGGCCTACCAGCTTAGGGGGACCGGAGCTAGACAGATAAAAACACAAAAAAAACGTAGTTATTAGTTCTGTCCAAAGGCTGATACCTGACCATCACACCCCCATATGAGCTTGTTGGACATCTAATTCATATGATGTTTCCACTTCTCTCCATGGCCATTAATATGGAACTGCCCTCCTTTGTGGGAGTAACATCCTCCACTTTTCTGGGAAGGCTTTTTTTTTGGCAATCTGTGCCTATTTGTTAGGTCAGTTGCTGATGTTGGATGAGAGGACCTGGCTCACAATAGCCATTCCAATTTATCCTAAAGGTGTCCAGTAGGGTGAGATCAGGGCTCTAATGATCACTTAGGTTCCTCCGCACCAAACTGGTCAAATCACGTCTTTATGGAGCTGGTTTTGGACACAGGGGCACAGTCATGGAGGAACAGAAAAGAGTCTTCACCAATCTGTTACCGCAAGCTTGGAAGTGCACAATTGTCCAAAATCATGTCCTTGTATTTTGTAGTACTAACAATACCTTTCATTGGCGACACCTGAACTCCATCATTGGAAGGGTTGGTCCATATAATGTAGGTGTGATGGTCAGATGTCCGCCAACATTTGGCCATAAGAATATTCCCACTTTGGTTCTTGTACTTTTGCTCTAGGAGGAGGGCAAAACCAAATCTCTGGAGCAACTGAAACCAATAGTATGAAGGTTCCTTAAAGTGGATGTAAATCCTTACAACACACTTCGACCTACAGGTAAGCCTAGATTAAGGCTTACCTGTAGGTCCAAGAAATATCTCCTAGACCTACACGGTTTAGGAGATATTTGGCGAAAGACAGGCACCGTAGACAGTGGTGCGCAGGCGCACTGAGCGCGGCACCCGTCAACGGCGGCGACTCGCATGCGCGGGAGTGATGTCATCGCGGCTTCGCCGAATGACAGCGGCGGAGCAGCGAGACCCACCGAGTAGATGGATGCGCGGGACTACAGGGGACAGCGGTGACTTCTCTGGCTCCTGTGTCAGGTAAGTGACACACAATGGACTACTATGCGATGCATAGTAGTCCGTTATGCTTTACCTTTGCAGGGAATCAAAGAGGAAGTAACACCCATCAAGGTTTACTTCCTCTTTAAAGATTCACAGGGGCAGCTTCATCAATATATTCATTTACCATACTTTAAAAATTAGGACTTTGTATTTTCCTGCACATATATCCTAATCCCTCTTACTTTCATTCATATGTACAATGATGCCCTCCTGTAATCAGGATAAAATCTTACTAACCATACGCGGTTAGTGAGACCTTCTACGTACCTACCCTGTCCAGTATATCATATGGGGAAGAGAGCAAGGAAAGGTCCTGCTGCACTGTGGGAGATAAGCTCCTGGGTCAGGCCTGCTCAGCTATGTAATGGAGACGGTGCACAGATAGGAAATGACACGTCTGATGTACCTGGTTTTGATACTGGACCAGTTGTGTCGGCGGAAATCAAACCTCCAGAAGTCATTTTGTTCAGCCATATTCTTTAATCCCCCGAATAGGTACATTGCAGAGTTATGTGTGGCACTGGAATGGCCATGGCGAGGTCCTGGACCGAGGCCACGTGTGCGTGGACTGAGCGCTGACCATTTCTTGGTGTCTGGAGGGGAGGAGAGGACAGCACAGATTGTAAAATGTCTCGTTACTGTATGATGAACACTTTATACCAACCACCACAGCTCACTGCAAAAACAGAATGACATGGAGAGAACTCCAATACATAGAAAGATACATGGAGAAGACCTTGATTCATGGAGAGAACCCAATACATAGAAAGATACATGGAGAAGACCTTGATTCATGGAGAGAACCCAATACATAGAAAGAACAAAAACTTGAGAGGACCTTGATTCATAGAACCCCAAACTGGAAGAGGACCCAATAATACATAGAGAACCCCAATAAATGAAGAGAACCCCATTACATAGAACCTATACATGGAGAAAACATTGATTAAAATGGAGAGAATCCCAATACATAGAACCAAAACATGAAGACCTCAATTCATGGAGAGAACCTCAAACTGGTTTTCTCATTTCATGGAGAAAACCCAATACATAGAACAAAAACTTGAGAGGACCTTGATTCATAGAGAGAACCCCAAACTGGAAGAGAACCCAATACATAGAGAACCCCGATAAATGAAGGGAACCCCATTACATAGAACCTATACATGGAGGAAACATTGATTAAATGGAGAGAATCCCAATACATAGAACCAAAACATGGAGAAGACCTCAATTCATGGAGAGAACCCAATATATAGAAAGAACCTAAACATGGAGGAGAAGACCTTTATTCATGAAGGGAACCCAATACATGGAGAAGACCCCAAATAGGTGGAGAAGATCTTTATTTATGGAGAGAACCCCAATACATAGAACCAAAACCCGAAGACCCCGATATGTGGAGGGAATGCCAATACGTAGAACCAATACATGGAGAAGACCTTGATTCATGGAGAGAACCCCAAACTGGTTTTCTCATTTCATGGAGAAAACCCAATACATAGAACAAAAACTTGAGAAGACCTTGATTCATGGAAAGAACCCAATACATATAGAAAGAACTAAAACCTAGGGAAACCTCATTTCATGGATTAAACCCAATACATAGAAAGAACAAAAACTTGAGAAGACCTTGATTCATAGAGAGAACCCCAAATTGGAAGAGAACCCAATACATGGAGAACCCCGATAAATGAAGGGAACCCCATTACATAGAACCTATACATGGAGAAAACATTAATTAAATGGAGAGAATCCCAATACATAGAACCAAAACATGGAGAAGACTTCAATTCATGGAGAGAACCCAATATATAGAAAGAACCTAAACATGGAGAGAACACCAATACATAGAGAAGATCTTTATTCATGAAGGGAACCCAATACATGGAGAAGATCTTTATTTATGGAGAGAACCCCAATACATAGAACCAAAACATGAAGACCTTAATACGTGGAGGGAATCCCAATACATGGAGAAGACCTCAATGCATGGAGTAGAAGATGCATGCATGGAAAGAACCATAGTATATGAAGCTGGAGAGGGTTAGGACTAGCTAAGTGTTCTATAGTAAACAAACAAATATGAGAACTATGTACGTGATAAGGGTGCAGCAATGGCAGCGAACACAGGAACTTATCAGCTCATGTTTGCACAACAGGTATTTTTTTGCAACTGATAAAGTTATGTATTTAACAGATTAAAGGGAGAAGTTGTTAATATTATCATACATCTTTTAAAAGTAGGAAATTGCCCTCAGCTGCTGGCAGTACAGTCAGGTCCATAAATATTGTGACATAGAAACACAATTCTAATCTTTTTGGCTCTATAAACCACCACAATGGATTTGGAATGAAACAAACTGCAGACTTTCATCTTTAATTTAAGGGCATTTACATCCAAATCAGGAGAACGGTGTAGGAATTACAACAGTTTGTATATGCGCCTTCCACTTTTTAAGGGGGCAAAAGTAATGGGACAGATTAACAATCATCTATCCTACGTTCACTTTTTAAATACTTGTTTGCAAATCCTTTGCAGTCAATTACACCCTGAAGTCTGGAAGGCATAGACATCACCAGACGCTGGGTTTCATGCCTGGTGATGCTCTGCCAGGCCTTTGAATGAATGAATTAAACACTTATATAGCGCACAATGCGAACTGAATTGCCCTTTACTGCAACTGTCTTCAGTTCCTGCTTGTTCTTGGGGCAATTTCCCCTTAAAGAGGGATTCCACCTACAAAAAAAAAATATTAAAAGCCAGCAGCTACAAATACTACAGCTGCTGACTTTGAATAAATGGACACTTACCTGTCCCGGGGTCAGGGGTGGACTGACAACTCATGGGGCCCCCGGGCAATAGGAGATTATGGGGCCCCCAGGCAATCAGACAGGTAGGTACTGGAGAGGTGGGGTAGCGGGGTAGCTATAATGTAAGGATTTTTAGACCAAAAGGATGTCGGTAAGGGACATTTCAGAGAGAGATGTAAAAAAAAAAAACACAGATTTTTACATACTGTCCCTGGTTTTACTGAGGCTGGCAACCCTGATGGGGCCCCCTAGTGGCACGGGCCCTCGGGCAGTGCCCGAGTGGCCCAATGGTCAGTCCGCCCCTGCCCGGGGTCCAGCGATGCCGAGGCCGATCGATCGGCTCTCGGCTGCTGCCGCCACCATTCTAGGTGAGGGAATCAGGAAGTGAAGCGAATCGGCTTCACTTCCCGGTTCCCTACTGCGCATGCGTGAGACGCTGTGTCTCAGCAGACAGCGCGGCAGGACAGGAAATGGCGTAGACTCCCACGGGAGTCTATGCCCGGAAGTGGGTGTAAATACCTACCTGTCTTTGACAGGTATCTCCACCCCCCTCCCCCCTGAAAGGTGCCAATTGTGACACCAGAGGGGGGGGAGGGTTCCGATCAGCGGAAGTTCCACTTCAGGGTGGAACCCCGCTTTAAGTTTTGTCTTCAGCCAGTGAAATGCATGCTCAATCGGATTCAAGTCATGTGATTGACTTGGCCATTGCATAACATTCCACTTCTTTCCCTTAAAAAAACTCTTTGGTTGCTTCAGGTCATTGTTCATCTGCCCTGTGAAGCGCCGTCCAATGAGTTCTGAAGCATTTTGCTGGATATGAGAAGATAATATTGCCCGAAACACATCAGAATTCATCCTGCTGCTTTTGTCAGCAGTCCTATCATTAATAAATACAAGAGAACCAGTTCCATTGGCAGCCATACATCCCCACGCCATGACACTACCACCACCATGCTTCACTGATGAGGTGGTATGCTTTGGATCATGAGCAGCTCCTTTCCTTCTCCATACTCTTCTCATCTCTCTGGTACAAGTTGATCTTGGTCTCATCTGTCCATAGGATGTTGTTCCAGAACTGTGAAGGCTTTTTTAGATGTTGTTTGGCAAATTCTAATCTGGCCTTCCTGTTTTTGGGGCTCACCAATGGTTTACATCTTGTGGTGAACCCTCTGTATTCACTATGGTGAAGTCTTCTCTCGGTTGTTGGCACACATACACCTACCTCCTGGAGAGTCTTCTTGATCTGGCCAACTGTGGTGAAGGGTGTTTTCTTCACCAGGGAAAGAATTCTTCGGTCATCCACCACAGTTGTTTTCCGTGGTCTTCCGGGTCTTTTGGTGTTGCTGAGCTCACCGGTGCGTTCTCTCTTTTTAAAGATGTTCCCAACAGTTGATTTGGCCACACCTAATGTTTTTGCTATCTCTCTGATGGGTTTGTTTTGTTTTTTCAGCCTAATGATGGCTTCACTGATAGTGACAGCTCTTTGGATCTCATATTGAGAGTTGACAGCAACACATTCCAAATGCAAATAGCATGCTTGAAATGAACTCTGGACCTTTTATCTGCTCCTTGTAAATGGGATAATGAGGGAATAACACACCTGGCCATGGAACAGCCAATTGTCCCATTACTTTTGGTCCCTTAAAAAGTGGGAGGCGCATATACAAACTGTTGTAATTCCTACACTGTTCACCTGATTTGGATGTAAATACACTCAAATTAAAGCTGGAAGTCCACAGTTAAAGCACATCTTGTTTGTTTCATTTCAAATCCATTGTGGTGATGTATAGAGCCAAAAAGATTAGAATTGTGTTGATGTCCCAATATTTATGGACCTGGCTGTATATTTACAGCTGGCAGTGTAGGTACCACTTCAGCTACCCTCAGGCAGAGATCCAGGCAGAGGTAAGCTCAATGATGATGCCTTGACCATGTAGGATTCATCTCCTACATTGTGTGAATGACACCTTGGATCCAACCAATGCCGATGCAAGGATTTTTGTCCACACAGGTGAAGGTGTGAGTCCAGGATCGTTTGGGGTGTAGGATGGGGGGAGCCCCCCCTTTCTTCTTCCTTTGCTAGCTTCCCACATTTCTCTCCCCTTCCTATTCCTACCTCTTCTCCTAGGGGGGGGGGGGGTTTGCACTATGACAGGCTAGGGAGGTGGTGGGGGACAGGTGACACCAACCCTAGTAACACTACTGCCGCATTGGTCTCACTTTTGAGATGGAAAGCAGATTAGAGACACAGCCTCAGCTGCACAGAATTAATGATCAGGAAGAGCTCAGTATTGTCTCCCTGCATGCATAAACTGAAGCATAATAAACACAGATTACTATGCTTCAGTCATGAATGTAGACTGCGTTCATTCGGAAAAAGGAAGGGCCGGTAAATGACCTTTACCAACCCCTTCCCTGCTCTCCATCCTGAAATATCCCTCACAGCAGCCAATGAAAGAGGAGGGGAAGCCAGTAGCACTGCGAGAGGGAAGAGGGGACCAAGCAGGGGGCCTGCGCAAAAGAAGGAAGCCGGATCTGGAAGGGCGGCGGGGTGGCATATACTGGAACCGATCCCCTGTATTTTCCTCCTGCAGCTGCTGAATACTGGCAGGGGGGAGAGGATGAGAAGCCAGATTTCATCGGCTGCAGGAAGAAAATACAGGGGTCAGTGGCCCCCCCCCCCCAATCCTGGTTCCCTAAGTATATAGATTATGGGAAATTTATGAAGACTGGAGCACCCACAATCTGGAGAAGTGGAGCATGGCAGCCTTTAAAGCGGAGGTCCACCCTAAAATGGACCTTCCGCTCATCGGAATCCTCCCCCCCTCCGGCGCCACAATTGGCACCTTTCAGGGGGGAGGGGGGGTGCAGTTACCTGGATAATCCAGGTAAATGCACCCACTTCCGGGATAGCTCTCTGCGGAAAGGGGCGTAGATTACGCCCCTTTCCGCAAGTGCCCGCCCCTTTCCGCAAGTGCCCCGCTGCCTGCTGGGAAAACACACAGATCCCAGAGGCAGCGGGGACCGTCCTTATTGCGCAGCGCGGCTCGCGCATGCGCAGTAGGGAACCGGGAAATGAAGCCGAAAGGCTCCATTTCCTGATTCCCATACCCAAGATGGCGGCGGCAGCACCCGAGAAACGATCTACAGATCGGCTTCGGGTGCCGACATCGCGGGCGCGCTGGACAGGTAAGTGTCACTATTTTAAAAGTCAGCAGCTGCAGTATTTGTAGCTGCTGGCTTTTAAAAAAAAAAAAAAAAAAAAAAACGCGGAGTCCCGGCGGGCTCCCGCTTTAATTTTCAAAGCTGAAACTCTTTCCACCGGCCGTACGCACATATGCAGCCTAAAATGTAAACACTTATGCGGTGAGCGCACATGCGCTGTGCACTCCCAGCACAGTTGCTGGCGAGGATCAGAAAGCTCCTGATGCCTACAGCCAATCACAGCAGTCACACGACCCACATGCCTGCCTCCGACCATCTAGAACAGGGATCCTCAAACTACGGCCCTCCAGCTGTTGTAAAACTACACATCCCATGAGGCATTGTAAAACTCTGACATTCACAGACATGACTAGGCATGATGGGAATTGTAGTTCCTGAACAACTGGAGGGCCATAGTTTGAAGACCCATGATCTAGAAGCTCTTAAAGGACCGGAAGGCGGTGGCAGGAAGGGGTTAGCTGAACATTGAGGCTAAATGGTTACCCTGCATGGCTGCTACAGATCCTGTTTGCTCCAGTTTTAGTGAATTTCCGCCAAAGTCCTCCACCTGTATTTGCGGACATACGTTTCAATCTCATTGCACAATTGTAAAACGACAATTACCAAAATAAAACACCCAGAACTCCTCCACAGCGCCCTCGATATCGAAATATCCCCCGTAGATGAACATGGCGGCCCGGTACACCACGGCGCTGTGCCCCTTCCTGTTGCATGGCCGGCTCTCCTAAAAAAAACACACAGACACCATGTGATTACACAGAAAACTGCTGTCTTCTGGACGTCACCGCGTAGGGCGGATCAGTTTCCTAATTGATCGGAAGAATTACCTGACTGCTCAGGGACCGGAATTCATACCACTTCCTGCCGTCTGAAAAAAAAAAAAAAACATTGTTCTCTTATACCTGGGCAGATAGGAAGTCACAGCAACAATGTATCAGAACAACGTAACAAAAAAGATCCTTCTGGAACGAGTGATATGGATTGAAGATTTTCAAAGAAGGAGATGAGAGACTTCTACCAATACACACTTCCCAAACCCCCTTTCTAATTTTACACCCTCTAATTCGTGTAGCTGGTTGTACCCCAAAAGCATACAAGTCTGATGATCCAGTGGTGTCACCTAGGGCTCCGCCTCTTCGCCGCAGCATATCCCGCACCTTCCTCTTGACATCATTAGGAGCAGTTGCAAAAGCCACGAATAGAAAACCATCTTCCTCCGAAGACACGGCGCATGCACCGCAGTGTACCCATGGCCCCCATGGGACCTGTGATATGGGTATCCGAGGAGGCTGCGGGCAACTGTTCACGTCATTTTGGCCTAAGTCACAAATAAGGAAGTCTGGGGAGGGGTCCCCCCCCAAAATAAAAAAAGGTATCCCCCCCTTTCCTCCTCCTCCCCAATGAAAGAAAATTCTTGTGGAGGAAGGGACAGAATATTACCCTCCCATGGTGGTCGCTCATAAGGGGGGCAGGGGCACTGCCCCCCCCCCCTCCCAATCCATGCGCCTGACCCTTAGTCTCCATGCAGGGCGCATGGATTTCAATGGGGTATGTTTTTAAGCACATGAATAGAGCCTGAGGCTCCAATTGGCCTCTAAAAGGGTGGGCTTGGGGCGCAGTGAGCCCACCCACTTGTGTGAAATTAACAAATTAATATTCGCTAATGACCTCTAGCTTCTCCTCCCAGCCAATCAGGAAGTGGGTCCTAAGACCAGATTGGTCGGAAGGAGAAGAGTCTGCCGGGACTCGGGAGGAGAAGCCATCTAAAGCCTTGACCGGGATGCTGTGCTGAGCTGATGGGTGAACGGGAGAGCAAAGTGGCGATCAAGTAAGCTGGGGGGGGGGTCTGTTTGCTGCCCCCCCAAAAAAAAAAATATTTAGCACCAGCTGCCACTGTTGCCCTCCCTAAGTAAGTTTCCCGTGTTTCGTCAGCTGTGATACTGCAAACCAGGGACTTGAAAAACAATCTTTTTATTACTTTTATTAAAAGCTGCAGCTGATTAAGCAAAGACCATGCTTGATTAGCTGCTTCCCCTGCGACTGTACCAGTAGCATGTTCATGCAGATCAATGGGCTTTTGCCATTATGATGCCTATACTCTCCAGGGCTGTGTATTGCACAGCACAGGGCATCACAGCTGATAGGGTGGCCACAATATTTTAAGTGAATTCCCCTTTTCACTTTTTTTTTGTTGAAAAGGTGAACTTACCCTTTAAGAGGACACATTTATTAAAAAATGACAATGACACTCGTCCAGTAAATATGCATGCATATCAGTTCTGTGCAAATTGGGCATTTTCTTTCCTGAGCGAATGTTTGTTTTTATTATGGGCATCAGTGGCGCCTGGTGCTTAATTTATTTTATTTTTTTGGGGGCAGCAAACGACCCCCCTACTTACTACATTCAGGTCACGGGTGGCTTTGGTGGATTCTCCTTCCGGACAATCTGGTCGGGAAATGGGTTCTAAGACTGGATTGGCCAGGAGGAGAAGCCAGGAAAGCCACCCGCGACCTGAATGTAGTAAGTGTGGCGGGCGAGTTGGGGGGGGGGGGGGTTTGTTTGATACCGGTGAGCAGCAGTTGTGTGGAGGAAAATGCCTTGACGTCAGAGCAGAATGGGCAGACTGGTTCCAGATTATAGACAACAGTAACTCAAATAAGCACTCGTTACAAACAAGGTATGCAGAATACCATCTCTGAATGCACAACACATCCAACCTTGAAGTAGATGGGCTACAGCAGCAGAAGACCACACACCGGGTGCCACTCCTTCAGCTAAGAACAGGAAACTAAGGCTACAATTGGCACAGGATCCCCAAAATTGGACAATAGAAGATTGGAAAAACGGTGAGTGTGTGTGTTATTTATATATATAAATTTCATACACACACGTGGATATTATATAAATACGATATAGATATAAATAAATGGAAAAAATCAATGGATAATTATGAAAAAAATAAAAATGTATTTATATGATATCCACGTGTGTGTGTGTGTGTGTGTAAAAAAAAAAATAATAATAATTTATTATCATATAAATACATTTTTATTTTTTTCATAATTATCCGTTGATTTTTTTTTCCATTTATTTATATCTATATCGTATTTATATCATATCCACGTGTGTGTATGAAAAAAAATAAAATAATATTATAATTATATATATATATATATATATATATATATATATATATATATATATATATATATATATATATATATATATATATATATATTATTATTATTATAATTTTTTTTTTTTTTCTTTGTACTCCAGCAAGTACTCTTCACAAGTGACTCACCCACAGTGTACATCCATAGTGGGGTGTTCTCTCTGTTTGCTGCAAAATCCATCATCCCACCAAACACATAGAGGACATCCTACAGGGGAAAATATTTCATCAAACAAGGTTAAAAATAACAACATACAATAAAATATTGGCATGGGACCTAAATTGGACCTTCAGTCATTTTTTCATCTTTCCATCTATTACATTTTCTGCCCTTGTTTTTGTTTTAACTTTGGATAGTAAAGTATTTATTTTCTGCCAGTAAATCCCTTATACAGCCCACTTCCTGTTTGTCTGGTCATTAGCCTAGGATTATGACATCACACACAGCTCTCTATCTCACGCTTGTGAGCGTTTGCGGGGGAGGGGAGGTTGGGGGGAGAGCACATGTAAGGGCCAATGAGAGCTGCAGAGCTGGAGGTGTAAATCCAGGAAGTGAACAGGCAGCAGCTTCAGCTGCCCACAGTTAAAATGGCTGCAGCCAGACTCAGTGGAGGGAGATTTCTGCAGCGTATTTGGCAAGTACAGAATCACAGTGTATATAAAATAATATGCAAAGTGGTTGGGAGGGAAGCTTCAGAACGGCAAAGATGTTTTTATTACAAATTATGTGAGCGGACTGCCGTTCCTCTTTAAAGTGGAAGTAAACCCACTTTTTTAACTTTTACCTACAGGAAAGCCTATAATAAGGCTTACCTGTAGGTAAAAAAAATATCTCCTAAACCTGTACGGTTTAGGAGATATTCCCCTCGGTATGCGCCGCTGACTGCAGCGGCGCATGCGCACAAGGGGGTTCTCTCCGCGAAAATCCGGCAGCGCTCGTCCGGCCGGATTTAAATCTCCCGCGCGCATGCGCGGGAGTGACGATATCGCGGCTCCGGCCACTCACAGCGCCGGAGCCGCGATACCCGGAAGAGACGCCGAGGGAGCATGTCGGCTTCCTCGGCGTGGATCGGGCGAGATGTCGGGGCCTCGTTCTAAGGTAAGTATTTCATAATGAGCTAGTATGCGGTGCATACTAGCTCATTATGCCTTTTGCTTTGCAGGTTTTAAAAAAAAAAAAAAAAAAATGCGGGTTTACTACCGCTTTAACCGCATCCTGCTCGCCGTACACCAAATGACGTCCTCAGGTTTGAGCGGGGAGATCTGAATGACGGCTGTAGCTACAGACATATTTCGTTGTCTCTGGGGATATCTATGGGGAGGGGGGGGGGGGGCAATATTTAAATACACAGTATAAAATGCTTGGTGAGAACCTTGCGTATCACTGTATATGTATATATATATCACACTCTGTATATTTCCAGCACAGATAAGTATTTACACTACTTGATAAACTTCATTCCATCACAAGACATGCGGTTTCAAGTTTCCCCAACAATGGCACAAAGGAAAACATTCGGCACTCTGTACATAATACATAAATAAATAAGAAGCTGAAGACATCGGGAGTGCTACACACGTCCAAATCATTGAATTAAAGAGCAGAGAGTGTAAGCCGTATATCCCGTCCCTCTGCCCCTCCCCCTTTCCAGCAAGTCTCAGCTCATAAAAAGGGATTGTAAAACGATCACCTTGAAAAACAGCCCATTCAGTTAAAATTATTCAATTAAAAACAAAACATTTATAGATTAAAAAAAATAAAAAATACCCCACACATTATGAATACATTTCCCCCCCCCCCCACTTTTTTTTTTTAATAAGTGATCTCATTCCCTCTGTTCTCAGATGTATATGTGCTGGAGGGGGGGAGGAGAAGCAGCGTCACACCCAGGGGTGGACTGACAAATCATGGAGCCCCTGGGCAATAGGAGATTATGGGGCCCCCCGGGCAATCAGAGATTATGGGGCCACACAGTATACAATCACACAGTATACACAGACATGTTTCTATTGGTTGAAAAGGTACTGGAGAGGTGGGGCAGCTATAATATCGGGATTTTTAGACCAAAAGGATGTCGGTAAGAGAACATAGATTTTTACATACTGTCCCTGGTTTTACTGAGGCTGGCAACCCTGATAGGGCCCCCTAGTGGCCCAGGGCCCTTGGGCAGTGCCCGAGTGGTTGAATGGTCAGTCCGCCGCTGGTCACACCGAGCTTCCCAGTGAAAGTCTGTGCAGGGGAGGCGTGTCGGGACAAGTCTGATCATTGGAGGAGAGCAGGCCGAGTTCCCAGCACAGCTAGAGAACTGACCACGCTGTGCTCTGCTGCTTAGTGTGGTCAGTTTTTAAGCAGGAAAGCAGAGGGACTAGCAGGAACACCAGGGGATTTCACACAAAAGGAAGCAATACAAAGAGAACAGGAGACTCTCATACAAGGACGTGGTACATTAGTCACATATAAGGAATATTAAATGTTAGGGTAATAAACACTTTAAATGAAGCTGGTGCTGTATGAAAAAAAAATTTAAAAAAATTATTATTATTATTATAATAATAATAATAATAATAATAATATCAGGAAGAAGAAGAATGAGGAATGTTCATAAACATTGATCAGACAGGAGATAGAGAGATACAAAGTAACATTGTTTATAAACATTGTGTGTCTCCATCTCTCCTTTAAATAATGTTTATATACAATGTTACTTTGAATCTCCCCATTTCCTGCCTGAACAAGGTAACATTGTTTATAGGAGAGACAGGAGATAGAGAGATACAATGTAACATTGTTTATAAACAATATTCAGACACAAGATAACATTGTTGCTTTTGTAACTATCTATGCCATTTCATTCATCTACATATTCGGGATGAGCTTCCATCTATATGATGTCAGTTTAGACAACCCGGCAATTGTTAAAAAAATAAATAAAAAAATTATATATATATATATATATATATATATATATATCTCCTTCTATTAACCCTTAGTTTATCCCAATCATCTCCAATTGCCGCCTCCTCCCTCTTCTTCCTTCAAAATTATTTTCCTGCTAAATGTATTTAACTGTTTATTTATTAATCAATAAATGTTGTGTCATTTTTGTTTTTGCATTACTTTTTTAGTATTATATTTAAATAACAAAAAAAAAAAAAAAAACAATTTTCATTCGTAAGACCTGCAATGTTTTTTTTACTGGAATCATAATGTAACTTAAAATTATCGAACATTTATACTTTTAATCCACAGTAAGATGATTTTTTTAATATTAACACTGGTGAGAAGAAAAAAAAATATTAAAAAAGGTTTGTTACATTTTGTCTAATATTGCATTAATTTATTTTTATTTTTTGCAAGACAATCTCACCAAATGAAAGCCCTGTTGGAAGCCAATATATATGTATTGCATAAATGCCTTAAGCAATGACAACGTTACACCAAATAAATAAGTGCATAGATAGAACATAAACATTGCTCTGGTCAAAATGGGGTGTACAGGGGTGAGAGATGAAGTGGTTAATAGAATAAAAATGAGTCATCTTTATTCTGCACCATGCAGGGTCACCATCTACTTCCTGCTGGCTCACAGGTAACACAATCGGGTACATCCTGGTGCCTGTGCAGTTCTTGGCTTACATTCACAAATGTCTGACACAGATCAGCCCCTGCAGCAGCCTGTGGCTTAGCAACTTGCTAAAAAGTTACAATGTACAGTCTGATCACTGGGGGAGGGGAGACTGAGGAAATGCTTCCTCCTCCAGCCACAAAGTTACAATGTACAGTCTGATCACTGGGGTAGACTGAGGAAATGCTTCCTCCTGCCTGCAGCAGATTGATGACATCATCTCAGTCTAGGCAAGGTCACTGACTGGGTGGATTTTTAATGATAAAAAGGTGGAGATTTTCGGAAGAATGATCCTGTTGCTGTACACTGTGACGTGTCTGGAATGTATTCATGCGGATTTGGAACCTTACTGACAGGTTCACTTGAATTGCTCTTTATATGGGAAATTTACCGCTATTGTTAGAAAAGAAAAATTGCAGAAGTAATCGGCTCACCTGATAAGCCACCATGGAATGTCCTTCCAGCTTCTCTGGAGCCTGCCGGCCGCCCGGGAGCTGCTCCCACTGGTCCAAGGCTAAAAATAAGAGCGAAATGAGTGAGACACACGGACGGACGGACGGAAGGGGGGGGGGGGGGTCTGTGTACCCAACACGGGATCAGATATGCCACCATGATCTGACAGATACTCCACATGTAATAAAAAGCAGTGCTTTACTCCAGCCAGCCTCTGCAGCTCATATTTGTTAAGTAAAAAAAAATAAAAAATTATTGATTAGATATTGGTTCTTTTTGTCTAAATAAGGTGAAGCATCATCCAGCATATCACCCACAGATTTTTTTATTTATTTGAAGTCACATCATGACTCTTCATTCATCGCTCCTGCCCCCATCCCCCCCTCCTTCACTGACTGCCCCTATAGCAAGCCATGGAGGAACTCATGCATGCTTGCTCAGAGACCTGCTCTGTGTCCATAACCCCAAAGAACAGGGTCCAGCCCCACCTACCGGTCCCTCCTCACTGGCTATGAGTGGCTCTTGCTGCTGTGTCTCAGCCAATGAGGAGGCAGAGAGCCGGACAGCAGCAGTTCTCGTGCACATTGCTGGATGAGCATTGGGCTCAGGTCTGTATTTTAGAGGGGGCTGCGGGGGAAGCTCCATATTGAGGGTTTTTTTAACTTCATGTGTAGCATGTACACTTTAACTACTTCCTTACCGCAATATAGCTGTTACAGTGTGGCTCTGTTCTGGGAGGCGGGGGGGGGGGGGGGGGGTGGTGTCCATGGACGTCCTCCCGGGAACCACGCCCCACATTCGGCGCACTCTTTGGCTGTGTGCAAAGGACACGGTGATCAATTACAGATCGTGGTAAAGGGCCAGTCACTGCAGCCCTTTACCATATTGATCAGCTGTGTTCAATTACAACTGATCACAGTGTAAACAGACTTGCCGGTTACGGCAGTACCTTCCTCATGCGCTGTGACAACAGGAGGTGAGCCAGTAATCTGAAATCCTGACAGGGGACATGTACACGGATCATCAGTGCCCCGATTAGTGCAGCCTCAACAATGCCCATCGGTGTCTCCTCATCAGTGCCACCCAGAGCTGGACTGGGACAGAAATTTGGCCCTGGACTTCATCCAGACCGGCCCACTTACATTTTGAGTGTCCCATCAGCAGCCCCTTACATCAGAGTGTCCCATCAGCAGCCCCCTTACATCAGAGTGTCCCATCAGCAGCCCCCTTACATCAGAGTGTCCCATCAGCAGCCCCCTTACATCAGAGTGTCCCATCAGCAGCCCCCTTACATCAGAGTGTCCCATCAGCAGCCCCCTTACATCAGAGTGTCCCATCAGCAGCCCCCTTACATCAGAGTGTCCCATCAGCAGCCCCTTACATCAGAGTGTCCCATCAGCACCCCCTTACATCAGAGTGTTTCATTAGCAGCCCCCTTACATGAGAGTGTCCCATCACCAGCCCCCTTACATCAGAGTGGCCCACTGAGCCATCGGCCCACCGGGAAACTCCCTGTAGTCCCGATGACCAGTACATGCCTGGTGCCACCTATAAGTGCCCATCAATGTAGCATCATCAGTGCCACCTATAAGAGCAAATCAGTGTCTCCTCATCAATGCTCATCAATGTAGCCTCATCAGTGCCACCTATAAGTACCCATCAGTGTAGCCTCATCAGTGCCACCTATAAGTACCCATCAGTGTAGCCTCATCAGTGCCACCTATAAGTACCCATCAGTGTAGCCACATCAGTTCTACCTATCAGTGCCCATCAATGTAGCCTCATCAGTGCCACCTATAAGTACCCATCAGTGTAGCCTCATCAGGGCCACCTATCAGTGCCCATCAGTGTAGCCTCATCAGTGCCACCTATCAGTGCCCATTAGTGTAGCCTTATCAGTGCCACCTAAAGGTACCCATCAGTGTAACCACATCAGTACCACCTATCAGTACCCATCAGTGTAGCCTCATCAGTGCCACCTATAAGTGCCCACCAGTGTAGACCAGATGTTGACCTCTACTGAGCATGCTCCAGTTTCAGTTGCCTTCTAAAGTCTTCTCTTACTCATTTTTATTTTGAGCGGCAACAAAGAGGGTGGGCTTTAATGCATCCACAGGCAGCAGAGGTTTCTGTGCTTGTAATGATCGGTATCCCATGAGACTGGCTCCCAATCATGTGACCACAATGACAGCCAATCACAGTGCTCATGTGATTAGGCAGTCTTTCCTGTCCCCTATTAAAGGGATGCCTAGGTTGGGTGGGAGAAGCATTGCGAGACGCTCGCAGTGTGCAGTGAAATCACAGAACTGAAATCAAATGTGGCACATGAGTCAGTGACCGCTTCTATCGGAATCTGATCACACAGGTGTCCAGCCTTATGACAGAATAAAACCAACATGGCGGACAGAATTCATGGAATATAGGAAGTTCTCTCACCTATGTTATACCTCCAGAAGTCGCCGAGGACATAGTCCTGCCGCCCGCCGTGGATGTACAGGAAGCCGTTGTGAACGGCGGCGGCGTGTTTGAAGCGGTCACAAGGCACTTTCTCCCGCCGGGATAGCGGCTCCCATGCACAGTCTGCGCTCTCATTGATCATACTTACCCTCTTCTCCAACATGGTCCGAGGGGGTCAGGACCTGCAGCAGGGGGTCCGCCTGCCACACAAAGGTGCCGACATTTCTGTAGAAGACAATAAAAGGAATCATCAAAAAAATAATATGAATCCTCTAAATCAGGGGTCTCCAAAGTCTCTAAACAAACTGTCCTTCACACTTTAAGGGGGCTGGACTGTGGCCTTTGGAAGTAGAAAAGGTTCCGTTGTCAATGGGAAACAATAATGCCCCATCTTTAGTGTCGGTGGGAGGAATAGTGCCCCATCAATGGTGCCGGTGGGAGGAATAGCGCCCCATCAATGGTGCCGGTGGGAGGAATAGCGCCCCATCAATGGTGTTGGTGGGAGGAATAGTGTCCCATCAATGGTGTCGGTGGGAGGAATAGTGCCCCATCAATGGTGTTGGTGGGAGGAATAGTGTCCCATCAATGGTGCCGGTGGGAGGAATAGTGCCCCATCAATGGTGTTGGTGGGAGGAATAGTGTCCCATCAATGGTGTCGGTGGGAGGAATAGCGCCCCATCAATGGTGTTGGTGGGAGGAATAGTGTCCCATCAATGGTGTCGGTGGGAGGAATAGCGCCCCATCAATGGTGTCGGTGGGAGGAATAGTGCCCCATCAATGGTGTCAGTGGGAGGAATAGTGCCCCATCAATGGTGTCAGTGGGAGGAATAGCGTCCCATCAATGGTGTCGGTGGGAGGAATAGCGCCCCGTCAATGGTGTCAGTGGGAGGAATAGCGTCCCATCAATGGTGTCAGTGGGAGGAATAGTGCCCCATCAATGGTGTCAGTGGGAGGAATAGCGTCCCATCAATGGTGTCGGTGGGAGGAATAGCGCCCCGTCAATGGTGTCAGTGGGAGGAATAGCATCCCATCAATGGTGTCAGTGGGAGGAATAGTGCCCCATCAATGGTGTCAGTGGGAGGAATAGCGTCCCATCAATGGTGTTGGTGGGAGGAATAGTGCCCCATCAATGGTGTCAGTGGGAGGAATAGCGTCCCATCAATGGTGTCGGTGGGAGGAATAGCGCCCCGTCAATGGTGTCAGTGGGAGGAATAGCATCCCATCAATGGTGTCAGTGGGAGGAATAGTGTCCCATCAATGGTGTCGGTGGGAGGAATAGTGTCCCATCAATGGTGTCGGTGGGAGGAATAGTGCCCCATCAATGGTGTCGGTGGGAGGAATAGTGCCCCATCAATGGTGTCGGTGGGAGGAATAGTGCCCCATCAATGGTGTCGGTGGGAGGAATTGTGCCCCATCATTGGTGTCATTGGGCCTCATTGTTGGGTATCATGGGGAGGAATTATTGGTGTCAATGGATGAAATAGTGCCCAAAAGGCTGAATAAAAGCAAGCAAAGGGCTGCATCTGGCCCTTGGGCCGCAGTTTGAAGACCACTGGTCTAAATAAAGGTCCCAGATTCACAGTTCCACACAAAAATAAAATAAGACCACCTGGCCACTGTACAGCATTCCACATTACTGGACTCCACCATTATTATTATTATTATTTTATATATATATTACATTTTTGCAGGGGGCTTTTATTTCTGTCTGTGACCCCATTCAGGAGATTTCCAGTCGCTTCCCGTTTCTGGAAGGCACACACAGCATTGTCACAACATAGATACATAGTTGGTAAGGTTGAATAAAGACACCAATCCATCCAGTCCAACCCGAGTGAGTGTCTACAATTGTCCCTATCCCTGTACATCGCACACTCACATTGGTCCCTACCCTCAGGGAGCCCACGATCCAAGGTCCCCATTCATACACTTGGGGCCAATTTTGGACAGAAGCCACTTAACCTACCTGCATGTCTTTGGAGTGTGGGAGGAAACCGGAGCACCCGGAGGAAACCCACACAGACACAGGGAGAACATGCAAACTCCAGGCAGGTAGTGTCACAGTTGGGATTTGAACCAGCGACCCTTCTCACTGCTAGGCGAGAGTGCTAACCACTACACCACTGTGCCGCCCACAAGTTCTAGTCCCTCCCACAAAATACTGCCCCTGCGTGAGAGATTTCCCATCACTTCCTGTTCTCAGTCAGGGTACAGAGTTGTATGCAAGTGCCCATCATCCCCCGCACACCATTTAAAAAACAAAAAATATAAATATATATAAATATATATATATATATATATATATATATATATAATCTATATCTATCTCATGTTGGGCAGAATCGGGGTGCCATGAGGTGATGCACAATCCTCCCTAATTCCTGCCATCTGCAGCTCTGATAGTTTCATATTTCATGTACTAGACGTGAAGGTGGCAGATACACTCAGAAATAAAATGATGACATTGAGTATCCATTATTATTTCCTGGAGGTACCTGTTGACAATCTAACATGTTTCAGGCACTGGGAAGAGAGGGAAATAGGGTATTCAGGCCAGCACAGGGGGGGGGAGCTCTGGTGTGATTCTGTGAAGGTGCTTTTTCATAATCCGACGGCAGCAGAAGTGACACAGGAAGCAGCTGACAATTGCTGGTAACCATTTCAGAAATTCCCCAAAAATGTGGCCGGTCCGGACTTCAGTGTGGCTAATCCTGGGGGGGGGGGGGGGGGGGGGAACTGATGAGAGGCGGAGCTAGGAGTCAGAAGTAGAAATGTCATCACCAAGAATCCAGAGAGTCATTTACCCCTTCATAATTCAGCACAGGGATGGTGGGAATGCCTCATAATGGGCACAGCGGGTGCACAGACCCGGGAACTCAGCACAGGGATGGTGGGAACCCCTCATAATGGGCACAGCGGGTGTACAAACCCGGGAACTCGGCACAGGGATGGTGGGAACCCCTCATAATGGGCACAGCGGGTGTACAGACCCGGGAACTCAGCACAGGGATGGTGGGAGCCTCTCATAATGGGCACAGCGGGTGTACAGACCCGGGAACTCAGCACAGGGATGGTGGGAGCCTCTCATAATGGGCACAGCGGGTGTACAAACCCGGGAACTCAGCACAAGGATGGTGGGAACCCCTCATAATGGGCCCAGCGGGTGTACAGAGCCGGGAACTCAGCACAGTGATGTTGGGGATCCCTCATAATGGGCACAGCGGGTGTACAGACCCGGGAACTCGGCACAGGGATGGTGGGAACCCCTCATAATGGGCACAGCGGGTGTACAGACCCGGGGAACTCAGCACAGGGTTGGTGGGAACCCCTCATAATGGGCACAGCGGGTGTACAGACCCGGGAACTCAGCACAGGGATGGTGGGAACCCCTCATAATGGGCACAGCGGGTGTACAGAGCTGGGGACTCAGCACAGGGATGGTGGGAACCCCTCATAATGGGCACAGCGGGTGTACAGACCCGGGAACTCAGCACAGGGATGGTGGGAACCCCTCATAATGGGCACAGCGGGTGTACAGAGCTGGGGACTCAGCACAGGGATGGTGGGAACCCCTCATAATGGGCACAGCGGGTGTACAGACCCGGGAACTCGGCACAGGGATGGTGGGAACCCCTCATAATGGGCACAGCGGGTGTACAGTGTTGACCTTTTCTCTCCCACACAGTAACTTCCAGCTTCGAACATTTATGAGCTGTAGGAAAATTTGTTGCGCTGCGGAGAAAATTGCATAACGCGCAGCACAATGAAAAGCCATTTTTTTCTGAGGGCCTCAAAACCACAAAGTGGAATCCGTGTCCCAGTCTTATGAAGGGCCATCTGTGCAATGATTGTGAAAATACGATTGTGTCAGGGACAATAATGTAACAAATCTCTTTTAGGAAATATAAACGGACATCTGGGAGAGAGATGCACAGGACCCCCATCTCTGGGACAGACCCCCGGAACACTCCAGAGAGGAGTTCATCCATGTGCTGCTTCAATGTCACCGTCCAGTTATAGACTGGGGGGGGGCTATGATGACCTGGGCTCAGATGAAGTGAGTTGAAGGACACTGGCTGTCAATCAACCAAAAATTGGTGACATCTAGGGGTGGGGGGGGGAAGTACTTCTGTTCCTTGTAAGCACATGAACACTGCATCCCATCTACTGATTCTCCCTCCCCCACTCTGTGCTCCCACCCTATGTCTCTCCCCACCTATCCCCCCTTCTCTGTCCCTCCTCCCCACCTACGAAACTTCTTCTGTCTCCCACTTATGCCCCCCCTGACCTCTGTCCCTCTCCCCACCTATTCACCACTCTTGATGTCTCTATCCCTAAACCCTGGGATTGACGCGTTTCGCCCAGATTGGGCTTCTTCAAAATCCACTTGATGTTCACAAAATATTAACCACTTGCCGACCAGCCGCCATCATTATACTGAGGCAGGTCGGCACGATCCTGCAAGCCGCTGTACTGCAGGGGTGCCGACGGTCGTGGTGACCACCGGCCACGAGTGATCGCGGGCACAACAGTGTGTGTGTGTGTGTACCCAAATCCCAGTTCTGTGAGGAGTGACAGATCGTGATTTCCTAATAGCTAGGAATCACGATCTGTCATTTCCTCTAGGTCAGTCCCCTCCCCCTACAGTTAGAAACACAGACTGGGAACACACTTAACCCCTTGATCGCCCCCTAGTGTTAACCCCTTCCCCGCCAGCGACATTTTTATAGCACTGATTGCTGTATAAATGTCAATGGTCCCAAATTATATATATATATATATATATATATATATATATATATATATATATATATATATATATATATATATATATATATACACACACACACACACACACACACACACACACACACACACACACTAGTAAAAAAAAAAAAAAAAAAAATAAGTATGTGTGTGTATATAATATATTTTGTTTTTTATTAATAATAATAATAATAATAATAATAATAATAATATTATAAATCTATCCCCTATTTTGTAGAGGCTATAACTTTTGTGCAAACCAATCAAGATATGCTTATTGCGATTTTTATTACCAAAAATATGTAGAAGAATACATATCGGCTTAAACTGAGGGGAAAAAAAAAAAAAACAGCTTTTCAAAATAAATAAATAAATAAATAAAAATTTAATGGGGCTAATTATTATAGCAAAAAAAAAGTACAAAATATTGTGTTTTTGTCAAAATTGTCGCTATTTTTTTGTTTATAGCACAAAAAAATAAAAACCACAGAGGTGATCAAATACCACCAAAAGAAATAAAGTAATAATGGTATTCCCACGCTACTGGGAGACTAAACAAATGGAAATTCAAATAAAATAAAATAAAAATTGGTTACAGCAAACCACCGACAGGGGTGCAAACCCCACCCAAATAAAAATGTAAGAAAAAAAATCAATATATGGTGATGCGCTCCAAAGAAAACTCAGAGCAATACTAGGGCACCTTATTTCTTTGGAGCGCATCACCATATATTGATTTTTTTTTCTTAAACCACCAAAGGAAAGCTCTATTTGTGGGGGGGGGAAAAAAAAAAAAAAAAAGGGGCATCAATTTTGTTTGGGTGCAATGTCGCATGACCGCGCAATTGACGGTTAAAGCGACGCAGTGCCGAAACACAAAAAATGGCCCGGCCATTCAGCAGCCAAATCTTCCGGGGCTGAAGTGGTTGACCCAAAATAGTGGATATAGCAAAAGGCGGGTGATGAGGCCGATTCACACCAGTTATCCCCTAAAGATGGTATAAAATAAATAAATAAATAATGAGAATTAGGTTTCTACAGAACAGAAATCCACATTTGAAACCACCAGACCAGGGCGGGGTGATGAAAGGGGGGGGGGGGGAGGAGGGGGGATCATGGGCATATTGGACGATAATGGACGATAATACCACCAAACATTTACATGAGTTATAGACGGTGCCAGTCCTGGAGGCAAAAGAAAGTGCCGCAAAGTCGGCCCAAATGGCAGCAACGATGACACCCCATCTGCCCCCCCACCTGCCCCCCACTTATCCCCCCGACCTCTGTTCCTCTGCCCACTCTATGTCCCACTCCCCACCTATCCCTTCTCTTTATGGGTCTCTCTCCACTAATCTCTCAGATTCTGGCCCTCTAACTCCCCTATCCCCCCTCTCTGTGTCCCTCCTCACCTATCCCCCCCTCTCTGTGTGCCTCCTCACCTATCCCCCCCCTCTCTGTGTCCCTCCTCACCTATCCCCCCCCTCTCTGTGTCCCTCCTCACCTATCCCCCCCTCTCTGTGTCCCTCCTCACCTATCCCCCCCCCTCTGTGTCCCTCCTCACCTATCCCCCCCTCTCTGTGTGCCTCCTCACCTATCCCCCCCCTCTCTGTGTCCCTCCTCACCTATCCCCCCCTCTCTGTGTCCCTCCTCACCTATCCCCCCCTCTCTGTGTCCCTCCTCACCTATCCCCCCCCCTCTGTGTCCCTCCTCACCTATCCCCCCCCCTCTGTGTCCCTCCTCACCTATCCCCCCCTCTCTGTGTCCCTCCTCACCTATCCCCCCCCCTCTCTGTGTCCCTCCTCACCTATCCCCCCCTCTCTGTGTCCCTCCTCACCTATCCCCCCCTCTCTGTGTCCCTCCTCACCTATCCCCCCCCCCGGCCCAAATGGCAGCAACGATGACACCCCATCTGCCCCCCACTTATCCCCCCGACCTCTGTTCCTCTGCCCACTCTATGTCCCACTCCCCACCTATCCCTTCTCTTTATGGGTCTCTCTCTCCACTAATCTCTCAGATTCTGGCCCTCTAACTCCCCTATAGTGATGGCCGAACGGTTCGCCCGGCGGTCGTTTCGCGGCGAATTTCCGACTTTCGCCGTCCGCGGGTTCGAACGCCTTTTTCCGTCGTTCGCCCCGGCGGACTTACGTGTTTAATGTATACAAGAACTTTAACCTTTCGTGACACGTTTATCATGTGTTACAGGACAACCAATTGAGACATGACAGCTCATGGACACTTGGACATTCCCCCTAACCTATAAATACACCCGATCCGGTGGCCATTTTACATTCTTTCTTCTGTCACTGTAGGGAAAGGATCCTGTGTGGAGTAGGGACAGAGAAAACGCTAGCTATTTGGTACACAAAAGTTCTTTTCAGGACTGGTATAGGTGTTAGGTCAGCAGCCTGAGTTTCTTTTGTCAGTTTAGATAAAGGGACAGAGCGCTGTATGCTGCTATTTTAGGGACAGCTCAGCCAGATTAGTCTTTCTTCATCATCATCATCATCATCATCATTAGCTGTTACTATCAGGTCCACAAAAGAGCTGTTCCAGCTAATCGTTCCAGCCTACTCTTTTTTGCCAATTTGTATAGGGACAGGCAGGAAGCAGTGTGTCAGGCAGTGAGGATAATTTTAAAGACTTGCTGTTACTATTAGTTCCACAAAGGTTCTTTTCAGGACTGGTATCAGTGGTACGGTAATAGGCTTGTACACGTATAATATTCTTTCTTCCAAATATAGAAAGAATATTATACTTGACTGCTGCCCTTCTGCTGCAGTCTGCTAATCATTCACAACTCACTTGTTCCACAAAGCTCTTTATCAGGACTGGTAACTTGGTCTGTCTAGGGTGCTACGGTACATAGGCTTGGGTGCGGTACAGTCTGCTGTTCTGTAAGGACCGCTATCGGTCCACAATAGATAGGGTTGCCGTGCACTACTGCTGACCGCTGCCCTATACTGCAGCAGTCCTTCAGCGGTATAGGGACTGACGCACAGTCTGCTAAACACTAATACACAACCTGCTTGGTCCACAAAAGTTCTTATAAGGACTGGTAACTTGGTATAGGGTGCTACGGTACATAGGCCTGAGTGCGTTACAGTCTGCTGTTCTGTAAGGACCGCTATCGGTCCACAATACATAGGGTTGACGTGCACTACTGCTGACCGCTGCCCTATACTGCAGCAGTCCTTCAGCGGTATAGGGACTGACGCACAGTCTGCTAAACACTAATACACAACCTGCTTGGTCCACAAAAGTTCTTATAAGGACTGGTAACTTGGTATAGGGTGCTACGGTACATAGGCCTGAGTGCGTTACAGTCTGCTGTTCTGTAAGGACCGCTATCGGTCCACAATACATAGGGTTGACGTGCACTACTGCTGACCGCTGCCCTATACTGCAGCAGTCCTTCAGCGGTATAGGGACTGACGCACAGTCTGCTAAACACTAACACACAACCTGCTTGGTCCACAAAAGTTCTTATAAGGACTGGTAACTTGGTATAGGGTGCTACGGTACATAGGCCTGAGTGCAGTACAGTCTGCTGTTCTGTAAGGACTGCTATCGGTCCACAATACATAGGGTTGCCGTGCACTACTGCTGACCGCTGCCCTATACTGCAGCAGTCCTTCAGCGGTATAGGGACTGACGCACAGTCTGCTAAACACTAATACACAACCTGCTTGGTCCACAAAAGTTCTTATAAGGACTGGTAACTTGGTATAGGGTGCTACGGTACATAGGCCTGAGTGCAGTACAGTCTGCTGTTCTGTAAGGACCGCTATCGGTCCACAATACATAGGGTTGCCGTGCACTACTGCTGACCGCTGCCCTATACTGCAGCAGTCCTTCATTGGTATAGGGACTGACGTACAGTCTGCTAATCACTAACACACAACCTGCTTGGTCCACAAAAGTTCTTATAAGGACTGGTAACTTGGTATAGGGTGCTACGGTACATAGGCCTGAGTGCGTTACAGTCTGCTGTTCTGTAAGGACCGCTATCGGTCCACAATACATAGGGTTGCCGTGCACTACTGCTGACCGCTGCCCTATACTGCAGCAGTCCTTCAGCGGTATAGGGACTGACGCACAGTCTGCTAAACACTAACACACAACCTGCTTGGTCCACAAAAGTTTTTATAAGGACTGGTAACTTGGTATAGGGTGCTACGGTACATAGGCCTGAGTGCAGTACAGTCTGCTGTTCTGTAAGGACCGCTATCGGTCCACAATACATAGGGTTGCCGTGCACTACTGCTGACCGCTGCCCTATACTGCAGCAGTCCTTCATTGGTATAGGGACTGACGTACAGTCTGCTAATCACTAACACACAACCTGCTTGGTCCACAAAAGTTCTTATAAGGACTGGTAACTTGGTATAGGGTGCTACGGTACATAGGCCTGAGTGCAGTACAGTCTGCTGTTCTGTAAGGACCGCTATCGGTCCACAATACATAGGGTTGCCGTGCACTACTGCTGACCGCTGCCCTATACTGCAGCAGTCCTTCATTGGTATAGGGACTGACGTACAGTCTGCTAATCACTAACACACAACCTGCTTGGTCCACAAAAGTTCTTATAAGGACTGGTAACTTGGTATAGGGTGCTACGGTACATAGGCCTGAGTGCAGTACAGTCTGCTGTTCTGTAAGGACCGCTATCGGTCCACAATACATAGGGTTGCCGTGCACTACTGCTGACCGCTGCCCTATACTGCAGCAGTCCTTCATTGGTATAGGGACTGACGTACAGTCTGCTAATCACTAACACACAACCTGCTTGGTCCACAAAAGTTCTTATAAGGACTGGTAACTTGGTATAGGGTGCTACGGTACATAGGCCTGAGTGCAGTACAGTCTGCTGTTCTGTAAGGACCGCTATCGGTCCACAATACATAGGGTTGCCGTGCACTACTGCTGACCGCTGCCCTATACTGCAGCAGTCCTTCATTGGTATAGGGACTGACGTACAGTCTGCTAATCACTAACACACAACCTGCTTGGTCCACAAAAGTTCTTATAAGGACTGGTAACTTGGTATAGGGTGCTACGGTACATAGGCCTGAGTGCGTTACAGTCTGCTGTTCTGTAAGGACCGCTATCGGTCCACAATACATAGGGTTGCCGTGCACTACTGCTGACCGCTGCCCTATACTGCAGCAGTCCTTCAGCGGTATAGGGACTGACGCACAGTCTGCTAAACACTAACACACAACCTGCTTGGTCCACAAAAGTTTTTATAAGGACTGGTAACTTGGTATAGGGTGCTACGGTACATAGGCCTGAGTGCAGTACAGTCTGCTGTTCTGTAAGGACCGCTATCGGTCCACAATACATAGGGTTGCCGTGCACTACTGCTGACCGCTGCCCTATACTGCAGCAGTCCTTCATTGGTATAGGGACTGACGTACAGTCTGCTAATCACTAACACACAACCTGCTTGGTCCACAAAAGTTCTTATAAGGACTGGTAACTTGGTATAGGGTGCTACGGTACATAGGCCTGAGTGCAGTACAGTCTGCTGTTCTGTAAGGACCGCTATCGGTCCACAATACATAGGGTTGCCGTGCACTACTGCTGACCGCTGCCCTATACTGCAGCAGTCCTTCATTGGTATAGGGACTGACGTACAGTCTGCTAATCACTAACACACAACCTGCTTGGTCCACAAAAGTTCTTATAAGGACTGGTAACTTGGTATAGGGTGCTACGGTACATAGGCCTGAGTGCAGTACAGTCTGCTGTTCTGTAAGGACCGCTATCGGTCCACAATACATAGGGTTGCCGTGCACTACTGCTGACCGCTGCCCTATACTGCAGCAGTCCTTCATTGGTATAGGGACTGACGTACAGTCTGCTAATCACTAACACACAACCTGCTTGGTCCACAAAAGTTCTTATAAGGACTGGTAACTTGGTATAGGGTGCTACGGTACATAGGCCTGAGTGCAGTACAGTCTGCTGTTCTGTAAGGACCGCTATCGGTCCACAATACATAGGGTTGCCGTGCACTACTGCTGACCGCTGCCCTATACTGCAGCAGTCCTTCATTGGTATAGGGACTGACGTACAGTCTGCTAATCACTAACACACAACCTGCTTGGTCCACAAAAGTTCTTATAAGGACTGGTAACTTGGTATAGGGTGCTACGGTACATAGGCCTGAGTGCAGTACAGTCTGCTGTTCTGTAAGGACCGCTATCGGTCCACAATACATAGGGTTGCCGTGCACTACTGCTGACCGCTGCCCTATACTGCAGCAGTCCTTCATTGGTATAGGGACTGACGTACAGTCTGCTAATCACTAACACACAACCTGCTTGGTCCACAAAAGTTTTTATAAGGACTGGTAACTTGGTATAGGGTGCTACGGTACATAGGCCTGAGTGCAGTACAGTCTGCTGTTCTGTAAGGACCGCTATCGGTCCACAATACATAGGGTTGACGTGCACTACTGCTGACCGCTGCCCTATACTGCAGCAGTCCTTCAGCGGTATAGGGACTAAGAGTTTTGTCACAGGGTGATTTAAAAAATGACAGGCAGAGGAAGAGGCAGGCCCTTCCGCAGGGGTGGTAGGGGTAGGGCAGGAGCAACAGCCTTGAGCCAAAGTGGGAAGTTGCAGAAGGTGCGTTCAATTACTTTAAAGGACGCACCAGACTTGGTTGAGTGGCTCACTCAGCCTTATTCTTCTGCACCCTCCTCATCCTCTCGATCTGCACCCTCTTCTTCACTCTCTGCTATGTGCACCCCCAAAGACACTACCACCAACAACACCACCACCACCACATACCTTCCGCTTGAGTGCAAATGGGGGCCTTCATGCTCCAGTGTTTTAATAGGGACCCCCGTATAAAAAGCATGAGGGTCAAGGACCAGTACTGGGTGGCAACGTACTTAGATCCCCGGTACAAACACAAAATGGCGGAAATGTTACCGCCGTCGCAGAGGGCTGTCAGAATGCAGCACTTCCAGGCCTTGCTTCGAGAAATGCTGCATTCTGCTTTTGCGTGCGCTGGCAGAGGAGCAATTCCCACTCCCAGAGAAGGATTTGCGGGTACCAATCCAACAGCGCCTGCAAGAAGAGGCCGGTTTGAAGATGTGTTGGTGACTTCGGATATGAGGTCATTCTTTCAGCCGACCCATCGACAGGTGTCATCCGGATCCAGCATCAGGGAACGCCTAGACCGTCAGGTGTCCGACTACATTGGGTTAACGGCCGATGTGGACGCTCTGAGGAGTGATGAACCCCTAGACTACTGGGTGGGCAGGCTTGACCTCTGGCCAGAGCTTGCCCAATTTGCAATCGAACTGTTGGCTTGCCCCTCATCCAGTGTCCTGTCCGAAAGGACGTTCAGCGCAGCAGGGGGGATTGTGACCGATAAGCGTACTCGCCTAGCTCACGACAGTGTTAACTACCTCACATTTCTAAAAATGAATGAGGCATGGATCTCGGAGGAATTCAACACATGTGATCAGTAGACCATGTATATGTCTATAAACAATTTTTGGAATCAAGCACACAGACCTTCTTAATTCATTTGGCTCACTTCCCTGACCCAAAAAAGCACACCGTACTATATGCCCCTACCCTCCTCTTTGAAGAGATTGAGCGGTGTCATATTTCTACTGGGGCTGCTTATTATGAGGGGTTCCCACCATCCCTGTGCTGTGCTGACTTCCTCCTGGGTGTTCTTATTATGAGGGGCTCCCACCATCCCTGTGCTGTGCTGACTTCCTCCTGGGGGTTCTTATTATGAGGGGCTCCCACCATCCCTGTGCTGTGCTGACTTCCTCCTGGGGGTTCTTATTATGAGGGGATCACACCATCCCTGTGCTGTGCTGACTTCCTCCTGGGGCTGCTTACGGTGCTGCTGTCAGCGCTGTATGTCACGGAGCTGCTGTCAGCGCTGTATGTCACGGAGCTGCTGTCAGCGCTGTATGTCACGGAGCTGCTGTCAGCGCTGTATGTCACGGAGCTGCTGTCAGCGCTGTATGTCACGGTGCTGCTGTCAGCGCTGTATGTCACGGAGCTGCTGTCAGCGCTGTATGTCACGGAGCTGCTGTCAGTGCTGTATGTCACGGAGCTGCTGTCAGCGCTGTATGTCACGGAGCTGCTGTCAGCGCTGTATGTCACGGAGCTGCTGTCAGCGCTGTATGTCACGGTGCTGCTGTCAGCGCTGTATGTCACGGAGCTGCTGTCAGCGCTGTATGTCACGGAGCTGCTGTCAGTGCTGTATGTCACGGAGCTGCTGTCAGCGCTGTATGTCACGGAGCTGCTGTCAGCGCTGTATGTCACGGAGCTGCTGTCAGCGCTGTATGTCACGGTGCTGCTGTCAGCGCTGTATGTCACGGAGCTGCTGTCAGCGCTGTATGTCACGGAGCTGCTGTCAGCGCTGTATGTCACGGAGCTGCTGTCAGCGCTGTATGTCACGGAGCTGCTGTCAGCGCTGTATGTCACGGAGCTGCTGTCAGCGCTGTATGTCACGGTGCTGATGTCAGTGCTCTGTATTACGGTGCTGCTGTCAGTGCTCTGTATCTCCTGCACCCTCTTGTTTGCCTACCCTGGTCCCTGACCTTCCCTCTCCTCCATTGCCTTCATTAGCTCCATAGTCCTGAATTGTCAGAACAATTTCCCAAATAAAAAAAAAATGCTTGTAGTTATCGATCCCAAATTCACCTCATACATGTATTATGCTATTGTCCAGGTGGTGGGACTACGTGCTACCCCCTAATAATTACCCCGTGGCCGCAAATTCGACCTAAAGGTTTGCGAAATTCGCCTCCCATTGAAGTCAATGGAGCCCGCGGCGAACGGTCGTTTTCGCGAACGTTTGTGTCCGTTCGCGTTTCGCGTTCGCGAAACGTCCCGTCGGAAGTTCGTCCATCACTACTCCCCTATCCCCCCTCTCTGTGTCCCTCCTCACCTATCCCCCCCTCTCTGTGTCCCTCCTCACCTATCCCCCCCTCTCTGTGTCCCTCCTCACCTATCCCCCCCTCTCTGTGTCCCTCCTCACCTATACCCCCCCTCTCTGTGTCCCTCCTCACCTATCCCCCCCCCTCTCTGTGTCCCTCCTCACCTATTCCCCCCCCTCTCTGTGTCCCTCCTCACCTATTCCCCCCCTCTCTGTGTCCCTCCTCACCTATTCCCCCCCCTCTCTGTGTCCCTCCTCACCTATTCCCCCCCCTCTCTGTGTCCCTCCTCACCTATTCCCCCCTCTCTGTGTCCCTCCTCACCTATTCCCCCCTCTCTGTGTCCCTCCTCACCTATTCCCCCCAATCTGTGTCCCTCCTCACCTATTCCCCCCTCTCTGTGTCCCTCCTCACCTATCCCCCCCTCTCTGTGTCCCTCCTCACCTATCCCCCCTCTCTGTGTCCCTCCTCACCTATCCCCCCCTCTCTGTGTCCCTCCTCACCTATCCCCCCCTCTCTGTGTCCCTCCTCACCTATCCTCCCCTCTCTGTGTCCCTCCTCACCTATCCCCCCCTCTCTGTGTCCCTCCTCACCTATCCCCCCCTCTCTGTGTCCCTCCTCACCTATCCCCCCCCTCTCTGTGTCCCTCCTCACCTATCCCCCCCCTCTCTGTGTCCCTCCTCACCTATCCCCCCCTCTCTGTGTCCCTCCTCACCTATCCCCCCCTCTCTGTGTCCCTCCTCACCTATCCCCCCCTCTCTGTGTCCCTCCTCACCTATCCCCCCCTCTCTGTGTCCCTCCTCACCTATCCCCCCCTCTCTGTGTCCCTCCTCACCTATCCCCCCCTCTCTGTGTCCCTCCTCACCTATCCCCCCCTCTCTGTGTCCCTCCTCACCTATCCCCCCCTCTCTGTGTCCCTCCTCACCTATCCCCCCCTCTCTGTGTCCCTCCTCACCTATCCCCCCCTCTCTGTGTCCCTCCTCACCTATCCCCCCCTCTCTGTGTCCCTCCTCACCTATCCCCCCTCTCTGTGTCCCTCCTCACCTATCCCCCCCTCTCTGTGTCCCTCCTCACCTATCCCCCCCTCTCTGTGTCCCTCCTCACCTATCCCCCCTCTCTGTGTCCCTCCTCACCTATCCCCCCCTCTCTGTGTGTCCCTCCTCACCTATCCCCCTCTCTCTGTGTCCCTCCTCACCTATCCCCCCCTCTCTGTGTCCCTCCTCACCTATCCACCCCTCTCTGTGTCCCTCCTCACCTATCCCCCCCTCTCTGTGTCCCTCCTCACCTACCCCCCCCCCCCCGATTATGTGCATATGAGAGCGTCACCGAGAACACACGAGGAGGGTGCAGCACACGATTCACTGTATTTATCCTTTATGTGTACAATACACCCCGACTAATCACCGTCTGCGGACTATACCAAGCAGGGCAATAACTTCTCCGCAGGATTTAGAAACCTTGCGAGAAGATCTGAACAAATTAATGGGGGGAGGGGCCACTACATGGCAAATGAGGTTTAGCCCTGGTCCACACAGGAGCGTTTCGACGTGCGATTTGACATGTCAAACCGGTGGCAATTGCCGTCAATGGCACCGTCCCAATCGGTGCGACTCCGCATCTGCGGCTCTGCACCGATTTCAAAAAGTAGTTTCTGTACTACTTTTTGCGATTTCAGGCTGCGATTTATACTGATATCTGTGCAGAAACCCGAACAGCTGTCTGAAATCGCAGCCGACATCGGGGCTGACGTGCAGGAGTGAAATCGTGCGAGTTCAGGCATGGCTTCATTCCTGCAGCTCAGTGTGAACCAGAATTTGGGTGGTAAAAATATGAATGCAATCTATAGACTGGGGGGAGAACCTCTGGGGGGGGGGGGGATATAGGGTGGAGAAGGACCTGGGGGTCCTAGTAGATGATGGGCTCAGCAATGCCAAGCTGCTGCTAACAAAGCAAACAGAATATTGGCATTAAAAAGGGAATCAACTCCAGAGATAAAACGATAATTCCCCCGCTCTACAAGACTCTGGTCCGGCTGCACCTGGAGTATACTGTCCAGTTCTGGGCACCAGTCCTCAGAAAGGATGTACTGGAAATGGAGCGACTACAAAGAAGGGCAACAAAGCTAATAAAGGGTCTGGAGGATGTTATGAGGAAAGGTTGTGAGCTCTGAACTTATTCTCTCTGGAGAAGAGACGCCTGAGAGGGGATAGGATTTCATTATATAAATACCGGACTGGTGACCCCACAATATATAAATACCGGACTGGTGACCCCCCAATATATAAATACCGGACTGGTGACCCCCCAATATATAAATACCGGACTGGTGACCCCCCAATATATAAATACCGGACTGGTGACCCCCCAATATATAAATACCGGACTGGTGACCCCCCAATATATAAATACCGGACTGGTGACCCCCCAATATATAAATACCGGACTGGTGACCCCACAATATATAAATACCGGACTGGTGACCCCACAATATATAAATACCAGACTGGTGACCCCACAATATATAAATTCCGGACTGGTGACCCCACAATATATAAATTCCGGACTGGTGACCCCACAATATATAAATACCGGACTGGTGACCCCACAATATATAAATACCAGACTGGTGACCCCACAATATTTAAATACCAGACTGGTGACCCCACAATATATAAATACCGGACTGGTGACCCCACAATATATAAATTCCGGACTGGTGACCCCACAATATATAAATTCCGGACTGGTGACCCCACAATATATAAATACCGGACTGGTGACCCCACAATATATAAATACCAGACTGGTGACCCCACAATATTTAAATACCAGACTGGTGACCCCACAATATATAAATACCGGACTGGTGACCCCACAATATTTAAATACCGGACTGGTGACCCCCCAATATATAAATACCAGACTGGGGACCCCACAATATTTAAATACCGGACTGGTGACCCCACAATATATAAATACCGGACTGGTGACCCCACAATATATAAATACCAGACTGGTGACCCCACAATATATAAATACCAGACTGGTGACCCCACAATATATAAATACCAGACTGGTGACCCCACAATATTTAAATACCGGACTGGTGACCCCACAATATTTAAATACCAGACTGGTGACCCCACAATATATAAATACCAGACTGGTGACCCCACAATATTTAAATACCGGACTGGTGACCCCCCAATATATAAATACCGGACTGGTGACCCCCAATGTATAAATACCGGACTGGTGACCCCCCAATATATAAATACCAGACTGGGGACCCCACAATATATAAATACCGGACTGGTGACCCCACAATATATAAATACCGGACTGGTGACCCCACAATATATAAATACCAGACTGGTGACCCCACAATATATAAATACCAGACTGGTGACCCCACAATATTTAAATACCAGACTGGTGACCCCACAATATATAAATACCAGACTGGTGACCCCACAATATATAAATACCAGACTGGTGACCCCACAATATTTAAATACCAGACTGGTGACCCCACAATATTTAAATACCAGACTGGTGACCCCACAATATTTAAATACCAGACTGGTGACCCCACAATATATAAATACCAGACTGGTGACCCCACAATATTTAAATACCAGACTGGTGACCCCACAATATTTAAATACCAGACTGGTGACCCCACAATATATAAATAACGGACTGGTGACCCCACAATATATAAATACCGGACTGGTGACCCCACAATATATAAATTCCGGACTGGTGACCCCACAATATATAAATACCGGACTGGTGACCCCACAATATATAAATACCAGACTGGTGACCCCACAATATATAAATACCAGACTGGTGACCCCACAATATATAAATACCAGACTGGTGACCCCACAATATTTAAATACCAGACTGGTGACCCCACAATATATAAATACCAGACTGGTGACCCCACAATATATAAATACCAGACTGGTGACCCCACAATATTTAAATACCAGACTGGTGACCCCACAATATTTAAATACCAGACTGGTGACCCCACAATATTTAAATACCGGACTGGTGACCCCACAATATATAAATACCGGACTGGTGACCCCACAATATATAAATACCAGACTGGTGACCCCACAATATTTAAATACCAGACTGGTGACCCCACAATATATAAATACCGGACTGGTGACCCCACAATATTTAAATACCAGACTGGTGACCCCACAATATATAAATACCGGACTGGTGACCCCACAATATTTAAATACCGGACTGGTGACCCCCCAATATATAAATACCAGACTGGGGACCCCACAATATTTAAATACCGGACTGGTGACCCCACAATATATAAATACCGGACTGGTGACCCCACAATATATAAATACCAGACTGGTGACCCCACAATATTTAAATACCAGACTGGTGACCCCACAATATATAAATACCGGACTGGTGACCCCACAATATTTAAATACCGGACTGGTGACCCCCCAATATATAAATACCGGACTGGTGACCCCCAATATATAAATACCGGACTGGTGACCCCCCAATATATAAATACCAGACTGGTGACCCCACAATATATAAATACCGGACTGGTGACCCCACAATATATAAATACCGGACTGGTGACCCCACAATATATAAATACCGGACTGGTGACCCCACAATATATAAATACCGGACTGGTGACCCCACAATATATAAATACCAGACTGGTGACCCCACAATATATAAATACCAGACTGGTGACCCCACAATATTTAAATACCAGACTGGTGACCCCACAATATATAAATACCAGACTGGTGACCCCACAATATATAAATACCAGACTGGTGACCCCACAATATTTAAATACCAGACTGGTGACCCCACAATATTTAAATACCAGACTGGTGACCCCACAATATTTAAATACCAGACTGGTGACCCCACAATATATAAATACCAGACTGGTGACCCCACAATATTTAAATACCAGACTGGTGACCCCACAATATTTAAATACCAGACTGGTGACCCCACAATATTTAAATACCAGACTGGTGACCCCACAATATATAAATACCAGACTGGTGACCCCACAATATTTAAATACCGGACTGGTGACCCCACAATATATAAATACCAGACTGGTGACCCCACAATATATAAATACCGACTGGTGACCCCACAATATATAAATACCAGACTGGTGACCCCACAATATATAAATACCGGACTGGTGACCCCACAATATATAAATACCGGACTGGTGACCCCACAATATATAAATACCGGACTGGTGACCCCACAATAGGGAGAAAACTTTTCTACGGAAGGAAGCTTAATAAGACTCGTGGCCACTCATTAAAACTAGAAGAAAAGAGGTTTAAAGTGGAGTTGCCCCCCAAAAAATAAAACTACTTAAAAATCTTTAAAAAAATCAAAAAAAAATAATTGGCAAAAAAAAAAATTTTTACTCACCTCTAAATACCGGTTGCTAGGGGGTCCCTCGTAGTCTGCCTTCTTCATTGCCCGGGCTGGTGACATCACTTCCCCTCGCGCCGCACATTCACCTGGGACCTGTCACGTGTCCCAGGTGACTGTACGGCGTATCACGGCGCCCTGCGCCGCTCGCGCATGCGCAGTGGGTGCCCGGCTGTGAAGCCACAGCCGGGTGCCCACAGTATGCATGACGGCGCCGCGAGCGGAGCGGGGAGCGAGGGGGGGGCTTCGTTCCCCCGCATCGCTGGAACCCGGGACAGGTAAGTGTCCGATTATTAAAAGCCAGCAGCTGCAGTATTTGTAGCTGCTGACTTTTAATTTTTTTTTTTTAGGGGGTACCCCACTTTAACCTTAAACTATGTAGAGGATTCTTTACTGTAAGAGCGGCAAGGATGTGGAATTCCCTTCCACAGGTGGTGGTCTCAGCGGGGGGGCATCGATAGTTTCTTGAAACTATTAGATAATCACCTGAACAACCACAACATACAGGGATATACAATGTAATACTGACATATAATCACACACATAGGTTGGACTTGATGGACTTGTGTCTTTTTTTTCAGCCTCACCTACTATGTAACTATGTAACCACTGAGCCAAATATAATTCCAGTACAGCAGCTGAGTGAGGCAAATATAGGGAGGAGGGAGTGTGGCTGTTAGCAACTTCCATGTAAATAAAACTGGGAAACCAAAAAAGGTCATCGACCAATCCAATCCCTCCGCAACCACGTCCAACAGCACCGTATCCTGGTGCTACCGGCCAGTGATCTCTGTACAGCACTGCGGTATATGTCAGAGCCATATAAATGTATTAAAATAATAATAATAATAATGTGTGACTGTGGGGGGGGGGGACATTAGAGTGTAAGCTCCTCTGGTGCAGAGACGGATGTGACTGTGGGGGAGGGGACATTAGAGTGTAAGCTCCTCTGGTGCAGAGACGGATGTGACTGTGGGGGAGGGGACATTAGAGTGTAAGCTCCTCTGGTGCAGAGACTGATGTGATGGACTCAGTGTTCTCTGTACAGCACTGCGGTATATGTCAGAGCTTTATAAATGTATAATAATAATAGTGTGTGACTGTGGGGGAGGGGACATTAGAGTGTAAGCTCCTCTGGTACAGAGACTGATGTGACTGTGAGGGAGGGGACATTAGAGTGTAAGCTCCTCTGTACAGAGACTGATGTGACTGTGGGGGGAGGGGACATTAGAGTGTAAGCTCCTCTGTACAGAGACTGATGTGACTGTGGGGGAGGGGACATTAGAGTGTAAGCTCCTCTGTACAGAGACTGATGTGACTGTGGGGAGGGGACATTAGAGTGTAAGCTCCTCTGTACAGAGACTGATATGACTGTGGGGGAGGGGACATTAGAGTGTAAGCTCCTCTGGTACAGAGACTGATGTGACTGTGGGGGGGGGGGACATTAGAGTGTAAGCTCCTCTGGTACAGAGACTGATGTGACTGTGGGGGAGGGGACATTAGAGCGTAAGCTCCTCTGGTACAGACACTGATGTGACTGTGGGGGGAGGGGACATTAGAGTGTAAGCTCCTCTGGTACAGAGACTGATGTGACTGTGGGGGGAGGGGACATTAGAGTGTAAGCTCCTCTGTACAGAGACTGATGTGACTGTGGGGGAGGGGACATTAGAGTGTAAGCTCCTCTGGTGCATAGACTGACGTGATGGACTCAGTGATTTCTGTACTGCGGTATATGTCAGAGCTTTATAAATGTATAATAATAGTGTGTGACTGTGGGGGAGGGGACATTAGAGTGTAAGCTCCTCTGTACAGAGACTGATGTGACTGTGGGGGAGGGGACATTAGAGTGTAAGCTCCTCTGTACAGAGACTGATGTGACTGTGGGGGGAGGGGACATTAGAGTGCAAGCTCCTCTGTACAGAGACTGATGTGACTGTGGGGGAGGGGACATTAGAGTGTAAGCTCCTCTGTACAGAGACTGATGTGACTGTGAGGGGGGAGGGGACATTAGAGTGTAAGCTCCTCTGTACAGAGACTGATGTGATGTGGGGGGAGGGGACATTAGAGTGTAAGCTCCTCTGTACAGAGACTGATGTGACTGTGGGGGGAAGGGACATTAGAGTGTAAGCTCCTCTGTACAGAGACGGATGTGACTGTGGGGGAGGGGACATTAGAGTTTAAGCTCCTCTGGTACAGAAACTGATGTGACTGTGGGGGGAAGGGACATTAGAGTGTAAGCTCCTCTGTACAGAGACTGATGTGACTGTGGGGGGAGGGGACATTAGAGTGCAAGCTCCTCTGTACAGAGACTGATGTGACTGTGGGGGAGGGGACATTAGAGTGTAAGCTCCTCTGTACAGAGACTGATGTGACTGTGAGGGGGGAGGGGACATTAGAGTGTAAGCTCCTCTGTACAGAGACTGATGTGATGTGGGGGGAGGGGACATTAGAGTGTAAGCTCCTCTGTACAGAGACTGATGTGACTGTGGGGGGAAGGGACATTAGAGTGTAAGCTCCTCTGTACAGAGACGGATGTGACTGGGGGGGAGGGGACATTAGAGTGTAAGCTCCTCTGTACAGAGACTGATGTGACTGTGGGGGGAAGGGACATTAGAGTGTAAGCTCCTCTGTACAGAGACTGATGTGACTGTGAGGGAGGGGACATTAGAGTGTAAGCTCCTCTATACAGAGACTGATGTGACTGTGGGGGAGGGGACATTAGAGTTTAAGCTCCTCTGGTACAGAAACTGATGTGACTGTGGGGGAGGGGACATTAGAGTGTAAGCTCCTCTGTACAGAGAATGATATGATTGGCTCACATCTAGAAGAGGATTGGATGTTGTATTTAGTATATAATGAAGAGATACAATCTCAGGACCGATTGTTACAATGTAACATGTGATGGATCTCTTCTCTTCTCTTCTCTTCTCTCCTCTATACAGAGACAATGTTGATGTATCAGACACTAGACTCAGAGAATAAAGTTAAATATTTGACTAATAATAATAAATTGATATCGGGGATTATATTATATAGAGAGCTAAGAAGAAGATTGGGGGGAGGGGTTCTCTGGTTCTCTAGTCCCCCCCCCCATCTGGCAGTATTGCCCCTCCCGGGTCCCCAGGAATGAAGAGCTGTGTCTGGATTTTTGTAGAGCCCCCCCTTCCCCCCCGGGACCTCCGACCCCCTCCCCTCCCCCACTCACCGTACAGCCCGCAGAGTTCAGGCACAGCCCCCCCTCTCTTCTCTTCTCTCCTCTCCGGGAACAGCCGCACCCCGAGTTACCCGCTACACACAGCGGGCGGAGATCGGACACACACACCGCACAGCGCCACCTACAGACCACACACTGCACTGCCACCGCTCTCTAAAACACCACATCCATCACTGAAGAAGGGGCGGGAGATACAACAACCAATGACCGAGAGGGGCGGTGTCGTCGTGTAGTGTGGGCGGCCATGTTTGATATGGGCAAGGGTTTGGCAGGGGTTGGATTTGTGGGATCTGTAATTGTTTATACAGAAAACAGGACATTGGATGAAAGTGTTTATAGAAGGAAAAATAGTTACATTCATATATAATAGATTAATAGAAAAAAATTATAGATAAAAAGATACTGTATATAGATCAATACTGTAGATAGATAGATGCTGAAGATAGAGAGATTAAAGAAAGGAAGGAAGGAAAAAAGAAAGAAATGTCATAGATAGAGATAGAGAGAGAGAGAGAGAGAGAGAGAGAGAGAGAGAGAGAAAATAGATAGATTGTGAGAGAGAGAGAGACTGAAGATAGATAGATAAATAGATAGATAGATAGATAGATAGATAGATAGATAGATAGATAGATAGATAGATAGATAGATAGATAGATAGATAGATAGATAGATAGATAGATAGATAGAGCTTTACTGAAGATAGATAGATAGAGTGATAAATAGAAAGATAGATGCAAATAGATATATAGATAGAGTGTGTGTGAGAAAGAGATACCGAAGATAGATACTGAAAATAGATAGAAAGATAGATAGATGGATAGATAGATAGAAATAGATATAAAGAGAGAGATACTGAAGATAGATAGAGCGATAGATAGAAAGATAGATGTAAATAGATATATAGATAGATAGAGTGTGAAAGAGAGAGAGATACCGAAGATAGATAGATAGATAGATAGATAGATAGAGGGAGAGAGCGATACTGAAGATAAATAGATAGAGTGATAGATAGAAAGATAGATAGATGTAAATAGATATATAGATAGAGTGTGAGAGAGATAGATAGATATATAGATAGATAGATAGATAGATAGATAGATAGATAGATAGATAGATAGATAGATATTGAAAATAGATAGATAGATAGATAGATATGATAGATAGATAGATAGATAAATAGACAGAGAGAGAGATACTGAAGATAGATAGATAGATAGATAGATAGATAGATAGAGGGAGAGAGCGATACTGAAGATAAATAGATAGAGTGATAGATAGAAAGATAGATAGATGTAAATAGATATATAGATAGAGTGTGAGAGAGATAGATAGATATATAGATAGATAGATAGATAGATAGATAGATAGATAGATAGATAGATAGATAGATATTGAAAATAGATAGATAGATAGATAGATATGATAGATAGATAGATAGATAAATAGACAGAGAGAGAGATACTGAAGATAGATAGATAGATAGATAGATAGATAGATAGATAGATAGATAGATAGATAGATAGATAGATGCCCCCGGCTACATCAGTAACCTGGTCTCAATATACCAACCAAACCGCTCTCTTCAGTCATCCCAAGACCTCCCGCTCTCTAGCTCCCTCGTCACCTCCTCCCATGTTCACCTCCAGGACTTCTCCCAAGCTTCTCCCTTTCTTTGGAACTTCCTACCCCAATCTGTCTGATTCTATCTCACTGTACCTCCAGACACAGCTGATCACAGATTGAGGTAAAGAGCCAATCAGCTGCTCTTTAAAAAGGGCTTCTGTAAAAGGGAAATGTGCACTGATAATCTGTGCCCATCAGTGCCCACACGTGCTGCGAATCAGTGCCCATCATCAGTGTCATCTATCAGTGCCGCCTACCAGTGCCACCTATCAGTGCCCAAATTAAAGTGGTTGTAAACCCTTACAAACCACTTTGACCTACAGGTAAGTCTAGATTAAGGCTTACCTGTAGGTCCAAGAAATATCTCCTAAATCTACACGGTTTAGGAGATATTTGCCAAAAGACAGGCACTGTTGTCTACGGCACATATGCGCCGTAGACAGCGGCACACAGATGCACTGAGCGCGCCGCTGTCAACGGCGATATGCCGCGAGTGGCGGCTCCCGTGCACATGCGCGGGAGTGACGTCATCGCGGCTTCGTCAAATGACAGCGGCGGAGCAGCGAGACCCACCGAGAAGATGGATGCTCCGGACTACAGGGGACAGCGGTGACTTCGCTGGCTCCTGTGTCAGGTAAGTGACACATAATGGACTACTATGCAATGCACAGTAGTCCATTATGCTTTACCTTTGCAGGGAATCAAAGAGGAAGTAAACTCATCAGGGTTTACTTCCTCTTTAAGGACAGTTTCATTTTTTTTCCCCACGAGCTAATCCTCTTAGCAGCTGTATCAGCATGCGCCTGTACCTCTCACTTTCCCCCTCTGCCTTCTGGGTAGTATGGGGTGGTGTGTTACTTCTAGATGCCTAGTAAGTTGCACCATTCTTGGAAAAAAATCACTTTGGAAACTCTGAATGTATCTTCTACAGACCGCCATGAGGGAGGCAGTAATGGTTCTGCTTCACCTGGGCAGGGGTCTTGGTGGTTTGGTCATGGGTTGGTGCTGCCACAAACATTCAGGTAAAGTGGTCCACCATAAATTAGAACGTGGTGGTGACCGTCTTCTGACCTGTCAAGTGTAAGAAATGCAACGGTCACGACTTCCACTGAGGTGGTCATATGTAAAGTCAGGTCAAGTCAGAGGTGGAATTTAGGTCTCCGTTCCCTTCAACACTGAACAGACCACGAAGTGTGGCAGACTTGTTTAACCACTTGCTTACTGGGCACTTAAACCCCCCTCAGTCCCAGACCAATTTTCAGTTTTCAGCGCTGATGCACTTTGAATGACAATTACGCGGGCATACAACACTGTACCCAAATGAAATTTTTATCATTTTTTTCCCACAAATAGAGCTTTCTTTTGGTGGTATTTAGTTACAGCTCGGAGTTTTATTTTTTGCTAAACAAACAAAAAAAGATGCAAAAAAATAAAAATAAAAAATCATGTTTTAATAGTTTGTTATAAAATTTTGCAAACGGGTCATTTTTCTCCTTCATTGAAGTGCGCTGATGAGGCGGCACTGATAGGCTGCATTGGTGGGCACTGATAGGCTGCACTGGTGGGCACTGATAGGCTGCACTGGTGGGCACTGATGGGCTGCATTGGTGGGCACTGATAGGCTGCATTGGTGGGCACTGATAGGCTGCACTGGTGGGCACTGATAGGCTGCACTGGTGGGCACTGATGGGCTGCATTGGTGGGCACTGATGGGCTGCATTGGTGGGCACTGATAGGCTGCACTGGTGGGCACTGATAGGCATAGTTAAGGCGGCACTAATAGGCACAGATAAGGCGGCACCGATGGGCACAGATAAGGTGGCACTGATGGGCAAAGATGGGCACAGATAAGATGGCACGGATGGGTGGCACGGATGGGAGGCACGGATGGGTGGCACGGATGGGCACTGATAGGTACCACTGATAGATGGGACTGATGGGCACTAATAGGTGGCACTGATAGGTGGCTCTGATAGGTGGCACTGCTGGGCACTGATGGGCGGCACTGCTGGGCACTGATGGGCGGCACTGCTGGGCACTGATGGGCGGCACTGGGGTGCAGCACCTTTGAGGCAGATTGTGGGCACTGTGGGTGGCACTGTGGGCACTGCTGGGTGGCACTGACGGGGGGCACTTACTTTTTATTAGGATGGCACTGCAGGGGGCAGGTTGGCACTGGCAGGGGGCAGGTGGGCGCTTGCATTGCTGGCCGTGATCGGGACTGATGTCCCGATCACGGCCGCCGGTGATCGGCTTTTTTTTTTCTCCTCGCGCTGTCAGCGCAAGGAGGAATACTAGCCGATTACCGGCTCCGTTATGTCACCTGATCAGCTGACAGCTGATCACGTGATAAGGGGTCGGGATCGACCCCTTGCATGGATCGGTGATCAGGTGAGTCTCATGGACTCGCCGATCACAGAGCGCGCCACGCGCGCCCCTCAGGGGGCGCGCAGGCCGCTCGTACACGGGACTACGTCAATAGACGTAGTCCCGGAAAAGGAGATCCGCGCTGTAGCCGTCATTTGGCTATAGCGCGGATCTCAAGTGGTTAACCAACTGAAACAGAACCACATACATATTATTTATTTTATTTATTACAGGTACTTATATAGCACTGTCAACTTATGCAGCACTTATATATATATATATTGTACATTAACATCAGTCCCTGCCCTCAAGGAGCTTACACTCTAAGGTCCCTAACTCACATTTATACTCACACTAGGGCCAATGTAGACATGATTCAATTAACCTACCAACATGGCTTTGGAGTGTGGGAGGAAACCAGAATGCGGAATACCCGGAGGAAACCCACGCAGGCACAGGGAGAACATGCTCCAGAAAGGTAGTGCTGTGGTTGGGAGTCAAACAGAGGACCCGAATGCTGCTAGGCGGCACACATGGCTTGTCTTTTTGAACCTAGTGAACAGTTTGTGGACACCGTAGGGTCCTTCTTCCACATGGACTTCTCTGGGGACTTATTACCATGGTGTTTGCAACTTTACGTACTGGTGTGCACCTTTGTGTTGGACTTGCACTCTGTCCCCAGGCTGGAGGTCAAAGTTTAACACTTCCGACTCTCTTTCCTCCACCCATGACTGATCTGTAATAAACTATTAGCCTTCAGACAGGTGTCACTTCCATTCCTGAATCCAGGAAGTCAAGAGTGTGATCATGCACTTCTGTGGGGACTATGACCTAAAGGTCCGTTGGCCCCCGAAGAGTACAGCCAAGTATAGCATTGTAGGGTGATCAGTCTGTTGCGGGTACACCGTATGGATTTATTTCCAAATGACTTCAGCCAAATTAAATAACTAGAATGTGATGGTGTCCATCTTCTAACGCGTCAAGTGCAAGAAATGCGATGGTCGGAGCTTCCATTGGGGTAGGTAGATGTCTGCCAAGTCGGAGGGGGAGTCCAGGCCTCAGCCCCCTTCAACACGGAACAGACCACATAGTGCCGGCAGACTTCTTGAACTAATGGGAACAGACCCACACGCATCTCTTGAACCAGGTGAAAGCATTGTGGACACCCCAGGGTCCCACATTCACGCGGACATTTTATGCCACAGAGAGGGCCTGGGCCTTGACTATACAACCTGATCACAGATGAATTATGGGGGACCATTATTCCCTTTGGCTCGTCCCTCAGAATGAGCTGGGACCACTCACTCGGCGGTTCCCTGGTTTCTGGTAATAGCTTTGACGTAGCTCCCAACTGTCCCGGATTTGGAACACTGATGCCGCGTACACACGAGCGGACTGTATGGCGTACTTAGTCCGTCATACAATCCGACGGACAATCCGTCGTAGTTTCCACTGAACAGACTTGACCACACACGGATACACAAACAGTCCGACGAAAGCTTGCGCGATGACGTGTACAGCACGTACGACGGGACTAGAAATAGGAAGTCCAATACACAGCAAAGCACCCTTCCGCCGTGTAAATCCTTTCTGAGCATGCGCCATTCTTAGTCCGTCGAACTAGCATACTGACGAGCGGATTGTCCGCTGAAACCAAAGTACGACGGACAGAATTTCGAAAAAACTGAAATTCTTAGTACTCCAGACTGCACGCTGAAAAAGTCCGCTGAAGCCCACACACGAGCGGACTGTCCGCTGAAATGTGTTTCGACGAACTAAGTACGCCATACAGTCCGCCCGTGTGTACGCGGCATGAGATTTATTTACTAAAGCGGGGAAGTGCAAAATCGGGCTCGCTTCTGCACAGAAACCAATCCGCTTCTAACCTCAGCTTGTTCAATTAAGCTTTGGCAATAAAACCTGGAAGCCGATTGGTTCCTTTGTAGAAGTGAGCCTGATTTTTCACTCTTCAACTTTAGTAAATAAACCCCAATGTCCCTCTTTCCTCCTCATTTGTCCCTCATTCTGGTCTGATCCATATAGACGTATATAAAATGCACTTTTTACCTTTCAAAAAGTGTTTCTTAGCCCTTGTACACACGGTCGGACATTCCGGCAACCAAATCCGATGGATTTTGTCCGATAGATTTTGTCCGACGGATTTTATCCGAAACTGTTCCATACACACGGTCAGACAAAGTTGTCAGGAAATCGGATTGTACATAACGTGATGACGTTATTTCGTTAGGACGGGACTACATTCACGCTAGTAGCCAATAGCTTTGGTCTAGGAATTTGATCTGAGCATGCGTGGCACTTTGTCCGTCGGAGTAGGCTACACATGATCGGAGTATGTCCGATCGGAGCATTTTGTAGGAAAATTTTACCGGCAAGTTGGAAAACTTGGTCCGTCGGATATTCCGACGGAAACAGTCCGATGGAGACCACACACAGTCGGAAAATATCCGACAAAACGGTCCAATCGGACACATTCCATCGGAATCTCCAACCGTGTGTACAAGGGCTTACAGATCAACCATACACCCAATTTCCAAATTGCTACATTTGTAAATTCTGAAAGCCAATATGATGGAATAGTAGTGGTAAAAAAGCACTTGTGGGATTAACTAATCTTTTTTTTTTGTATAATTATTCTGTCGGGGGGGGGGGGGGGGGGTGTCCTATGCCTACATACTACCCTGTTTCCCCGAAATTAAGACCTAGCGTGATTGTCGGTGATGGCTGCAATATAAGCCCTACCCTCCAAATAAGCCCTAGTTAAAGTCCTTGTAGGGCTTATTTTCAGGGTAGGGCTTATTTTTGGGGGAAACAGGGTAGGGCTTATTTGGGGGGGGGGGGGTAGGGCTTATATTGCAGCCATCACAGACAATCAAGCTAGGTCTTATTTTCGGGGAAACAGGGTAGGTGTCCCTCATTCCCATCTCAAAAAGCCTGGGCCACCGCTGTAACCACATTGCCTCAGCTTGAGGTGCTACCACTGGATCATCTCTATGTGTCTCGGCCCTGTTGTACTCATCCAGCACATGGATGAGGTTCATCTAAGCCAGGGATATGCAATTAGCGGACCTCCAGCTGTTGCAGAACTACAAGTCCCATGAGGCATAGCAAGACTCTGAAAGCCACAAGCATGACACCCAGAGGCAGAGGCATGATGGGACTTGTAGTTTAGCAACATCTGGAGGTCCGCTAATTGCATATCCCTGATCTAAGCCCTTGTACACACGGGTCGGACATTCCGACAACAAAATCCGTAGGATTTTTTCCGACGGATTTTGTCCAAAACTGGTGTTGCATACACACGGTCGGACAAAGTTGTCGGAAAATTTGATCGTACGGAACGTGATGACGTTCGTTCGTTGCGACGGGACTACGTTGTGGCTAGTAGCCATTAGCTTTGGTCTCGTGACTTGATCTGAGCATGCGTGGCACTTTGTCCAATCAGAATTCTCTACAAACGATCGGACGAAGTCCGATCGGATCACACCGGAAAATTTTAACTTTGTTGGTCGGACATTCCGATGGAAAAAGTCCGATGGAGCCCACACACACGGTCGGATTATCCGACAACACGGTCCGATCGGACAATTTCCGACTGTGTGTACAAAGGGCTTATACCTATCACTAGGCCTTCCTCTGGAAAAGTCAGGAATTTCTATCACTCAAGCTTCTACATCCCCGACTCCTTGCAGTGGGGGGATTCTAATTTACTGCATATGTTTGGGGAGATCTATTCGGAGATTTTCACGAGACATTGTGCAATTCGTTTTGTTCCAAATCAGTTTTTGGAAACATCAGAATTAACGAAAACCCCTTTAACAAATTTTTCCGAATCTTCCTAAATTAGAATATTCAAAAATCCGTAAATTCAAAAAATTCGGAAATTTGGAAATTCAGAAATTCGAAAATTGGAAATCTGAAAATTCAAAAATCTGAAATTATAACTATTAAATTATAGATATTGGAATTTCCTTTAACCACTTGCTTACTGGGCACTTAAACCCCCCTCAGTCCCAGACCAATTTTCAGCTTTCAGCGCTGATGCACTTTGAATGACAATTGCGCGGGCATACAACACTGTACCCAAATGAAATTTTTATCATTTTTTTCCCACAAATAGAGCTTTCTTTTGGTGGTATTTAATTACAGCTGGGAGTTTTATTTTTTGCTAAACAAACAAAAAAAGATGCAAAAAAAAAAAAATCATGTTTTAATAGTTTGTTATAAAATTTTGCAAACAGGTCATTTTTCTCCTTCATTGAAGTGCACTGATGAGGCGGCACTGATAGGCTGCATTGGTGGGCACTGATGGGCTGCATTGGTGGGCACTGATGGGCTGCATTGGTGGGCACTGATAGGCTGCACTGGTGGGCACTGATAGGCATAGTTAAGGCGGCACTAATAGGCACAGATAAGGCGGCACCGATGGGCACAGATAAGGCAGCACTGATGGGCAAAGATTGGCACAGATAAGATGGCACGGATGGGTGGCACGGATAAGTGGCACGGATGGGTGGCACGGATGGGCACTGATAGGTACCACTGATAGATGAGACTGATGGGCACTGATAGGTGGCACTGATAGGTGGCTCTGATAGGTGGCACTGCTGGGCACTGATGGGCGGCACTGCTGGGCACTGATGGGCGGCACTGGGGTGCAGCACCTTTGAGGCAGATTGTGGGCACTGTGGGTGGCACTGTGGGTGGCACTGTGGGCACTATGGGCACTGCTGGGTGGCACTGACGGGGGGCACTTACTTTTATTCAGGATGGCACTGCAGGGGGCAGGTGGGCACTGGCAGGGGGCAGGTGGTCGCTTGTATTGCTGGCCGTGATCAGGACTGATGTCCCGATCACGGCCGCCGGTGATCGGCTTTTTTTTTTCTCCTCGCGCTCTCAGCGCGAGGAAAATAATAGCCGATTACCGGCTCCGTTCTATCACATGATCAGCTGTCATTGGCTGACAGCTGATCACGTGATAAGGGGTCGGGATCAACCCCTTGCACGGATCGGTGATCAGGCGAGTCTCATGGACTCGCCGATCACAGAGCGCGCCGCGCGCGCCCCTCAGGGGGCGCGCAGGCCGCTCGTGCCCGGGACGACGTCAATAGACGTAGTCCCGGAAAAGTAGGTCCGCGCTAATGCCGTCATTTGGCAATAGCGCGGATCCCAAGTGGTTAAAATTTGGCTGTTAGTGAACTTAACGAACATGAATTTATCCGAAGTTACGAATTATCCGAAATAACGAATGTCGCATCTAAACAAATAGAACGTAACAAATTAATAATGAGGAATAAAAATAATAATAAAAACTTTTTTTTATTATTATTATTATTTATTATTGATTTGTTTAGATTATTTTGGATAATTCGTATTTGTTGCGTTCACTAACAGCCACATTGGAAAGGAAATTCCAATACCTATAATTTAATAGTTAGTTATTATTAGTTAGTTAGTTAGTCAGTTAGTTAGTTACTTAGTTAGTTATTATTTAGAATTTCTGGATTTTGTTCTTTCGAATTTTTGGATTTTCTTTCTTATTTTCAGATTTTTTTGGATTTTCGAATTTAGGAAATTATGAATTTTCTAATTTACAAATTTTCTAATTTATGAATTTACAAATTGCAATCATAACAAATGACCCAAAAAACAAGTATAAAAAAATCCAAATGAGACGAAAACTAACACATTTTTCAGCAGTATACATGTCTAGTGTTCACTTTCTCCATGAGGGAGCATCTCCTTCTTGCCCCACAGAGGAGTATTCCTGTCTGCGCTTCAATTAGTATAACTCAGTAGCTGAGCCATCCTTTATAGCAAATTCCAGATATGTCCACCACCCATGGAGCTGTCTGATTACAGATGGGTCTATCAGTATCCCCTGCAATGGCCATGGGTGTGCAGTCTTGGGACCAGATCATCCAGTGCCAAGGGCAAAGATGCCATATTGCCCTCCCCTTCATTATGTGGAAGCTTATGAGGAGGAGGGGGAGAGAGAGCACAGCCCGCACCTCCTCCCGGCTCTCTCCTTCTCTCCTTGCTACTTCCAGTGCTGGGCAGAAGTAGTGATGCCGCTGTCACTATTCCTGTCAGCCTTATAGTAGAAAGAACTTGCGGCGCCCCCTATCCCTTACAATACACACTGCACCCAGGGCAGCCGCCCCTTCTTCCCACCCCTTGTCCTGGCCCTGTGGGTTTGTGAGGATCTCTACAGGGCCTTGAAAAATTATTCATACCCCTTGAAATTTTCCACATTTTGTCATGTTATAACCAAAAATGTAAATGTATTTTATTGGGATTTTATGTGATAGACCAACACAAAGTGGCACATAATTGTGAAGTGGAAGGAAAATGATAAACGGTTTTCAACATTTTAAAAAAATAAATATGTGAACAATGTGTGTGTTGGGAGGGGGGCATTTGTATTCAGCCCCCTTTACTCTGATACCCCTAACTAAAATCTAGTGGTACCAATTGCCTTCAGAAGTCACCTAATTAATAAATAGAGCCCACCTGTGTGTACTTTAACCTCCAGTATAAATGCGGCTGTTCTGTGAAGCCCTCAGAGGTTTGTTAGAGAACCTTAGTGAACAAACAGCATCATGAAGGCCAAGGAACACACCAGACAGGTCAGGGATGAAGTTGTGGAGAAGTATAAAGCAGGGTTTGGTTATAAAAAAATCTCCCAAGCTTTGGACATCTCACGGAGCTCTGTTCAATCCATCATCGGAAAATGGAAAGAGTATGGGCACAACTGCAAACCTACCAAGACATGGCCGTCCACCTAAACTGACCAGGCCGGGCAAGGAGAGCATTCATCAGAGAAGAGCCAAGAGGTCCATGGTAACTCTGGAGGAGCTGCAGAGATCCACAGCTCAGGGGGGAGAATCTGTCCACAGGACAACTATTAGTCGTCTCTCCACAAATCTGCCCTTTATGGAAGAGTGACAAGAAGAAAGACATTGGAGGAAGAAAGTCATAAGAAGTCCTGTTTGCAGTTTGTGAGAAGCCATGTGGGGGAGGGGGCAGCAAACATGTGGAAGAAGGTGATCTGGTCAGATGAGACCAAAATTTAACTTTTTGGCCTAAAAGCAAAACGCTATGTGTGGCGAAAACTAACACCGCCCATCCCCCTGAACACACCATCCCCACCGTGAGACATGGTGGTGGCAGCATCATGTGGTGGGGATGGTTTTCTTCAGCAGGGACAGGGAAGCTGGTCAGAGTTGATGGGAAGATGGATGGAGACAAATACAGGACAATCTTAGAAGAAAACCTGTTAGAGTCTGCAAAAGACTTGAGACCGGGGGTGGAGGTTCACCTTCCAGCAGGACAACGACCCGAAACATCCAGCCAGAGCTACAATGGAATGGTTTACATCAGATCAGAGGTCTCCAAACTGTGGCCCGAAGGGCCAGATGTGGCCCTTTGCTATCCTTTATCTGGCCCTTGGGGCACTATTCCTCCCACTGACACCAACAATAGGGCACTGTTTCTTCCACTGATACCAATGATGGGATACCATTCCTCTTACTAATAGGGGCACTACTACTCCTCCTACTGAGTGACCACCAACCATGAGGCCATATTTATTCTTACTGATGCTGGGCCCAGGACATTTTCTGCCCACGCTGGCCACAATCCGGCCCTCTTTAAAGTCTGAAGGACAACAAACTGGCCCTTGGTTTGAAAAGTTTGGAGACTCCCTGGTTTAGCTCAAAGCATACTCATGTGTTAGAATGGCCCAGTCACAGTCCAGACCTAAATCCCATTGAGAATCTGTGGCAAGACTTGAAAATTGCTGATCACAGACGCTCTCCATCCAATCTGACAGAGCTTGAGATATTTTACAAAGAAGAAGAATGGGCAGAAATGTCCTCTCTAGATGTGCAAAGCTGGTAGAGGCACCCCCAAAAAGACTTGCAGCTGTAATTGCAGATACTTCTACAAAGTATTGACTCCGGGGGGCGCCATACAAATGCCCCCCCACACACTATTCACATATTTATTTGTAAAAAAAAAAAAAAGTATTGAAATCCATTTATCATTTTACTTCCACTTCACAATTATGTGCCACTTTGTGTTGGTCTATCACATAAAATCCCAACAAAATACATTTATGTTTTTGGTTGTAACCTGACAAAATGTGCAAAAATTTCAAGGGGTATGAATACTTTTTCAAGGCACTGTATGTCTCTGCAGCTTCTATATAAACAAGGCCAAGGATAAATCCAAGGAAAGTTTCCAAGTTTACTTACCGACCAGCCCACGGACAACCGAATCAACCTAACAGCAAGGGGGACTGACCATTCGGGCACTCGGGCACTGCCCTCAGGGGCCCATGCAACTAAGGGGCCCCATCAGGGTTGCCAGCCTCAATAAAACCGGGAACAATATGTAAAAATCAGTGTTTTTTTAAAAATCCCAAGATTATAGCTGCCCGCCTCTCCAGTACCTTTTGAAAGTGTGTATTCTGTGTGTGTATATTGTGTGTCTGTGTGTGTATACTGTATGTGTGTGTGTGTGTGTGTGTGTGTGTGTGTGTGTGTGTGTATATATACTGTGTGGCCCCATAATCTCCTATTGCCTGGGGGCCCCATAATCTCCTATTGCCTGGGGGCCCCATAATCTCCTATTGCCCGGGGGCCCCATAATATTCTATTGCCCGGGGTCCCCATAATATTCTATTGCCCGGGGTCCCCATAATCTCTCATTGCCTGGGAGCCCCATAATCTCCTATTGCCCAGGGGCCCCATAATCTCCTATTGCCTGGGGGCCCCATAATCTCCCATTGCCCAGGGGCCCCATAATCTCCTATTGTCCAGGGGCCCCATAATAGTCTATTGCCCGGGGTCCCCATAATCTCCCATTGCCCGGGGGCCCCATAATCTCCCATTGCCCGGGGTCCCCATAATCTCCCATTGCCCGGGGGCCCCATAATATTCTATTGCCCGGGGTCCCCATAATATTCTATTGCCCGGGGTCCCCATAATATTCTATTGCCCGGGGTCCCCATAATCTCTCATTGCCTGGGAGCCCCATAATCTCCTATTGCCCAGGGGCCCCATAATCTCCTATTGCCCGGGGGCCCCATAATCTCCCATTGCCCAGGGGCCCCATAATATTCTATTGCCCGGGGTCCCCATAATCTCCCATTGCCCAGGGGCCCCATAATATTCTATTGCCCGGGGTCCCCATAATCTCCCATTGCCCGGGGGCCCCATAATATTCTATTGCCCGGGGGCCCCATGAGTTGTCAGTCTGCCCCTGCCTAACAGTATGCGTTTAAAAACAGGGGTTTAGCCTGCACACATTTGCCAATACATGCGTAAGATACAGAGCCTCACCAAGGCACCCTGGTATCTGTAGTTCCTATCACTGGCTGATGGGGGACTCCACAGTGGAAGCACATGCATTCTGATGAGTAGGTGGGGGGCGGATGGACTGAAGGGAGTCCACCCCTTCTTAAAGGTACAGGAGCACACTGAACACCCAGCAAATCGCACAATGGCTGCAAAGGTGTCAGTGCGCAGCCTGACCAATATAAGGCATTGTTCCACTACACCCACCTATGACTGGGCATTACAATAAGCAGCATTGGAGGGCAAATAGATATAAAGAAGGCCAAGGAAAAATCCAAGGAAAAATTCCAAGCTTACTTACCTTCCAGCCCGCGGACCACCGAATCCACCTGTCCAACGGCGCGTACACGCGATCGGGAAATTCCGCCAGCAAAAGACCGATGTGAGCTTTTCATCGGATAAATGGGATGCTCGTGCGTTACGCTCCGTCTGACTTTTGCTGGCGGAATTTCGGCCAACAAAAGATTGAGAGCAGGTTCTCAATTTTTTCCCGACGGAAAAAAGTTCCGATCGTCTGTGGCAATAACGACGTGCAAAATTCCTTACGCATGCTCGCAAACGAAGCGACGCAGGCTTGGAAGCATTCACATTCGCGGCTCGCCGTAGTGTTGCACGTCACCGCGTTCTTGCCGGTCGGAATTTGGCGTGACCGTGTGTGTAGGCAACACAAGCTTGAGCGGAAATTCCGTCGGAAAAGCCTTGAATTCCGATCGGGTGTACGCGGCATAACAGTATGCGTTAAAGAACTACAGATGCCAGGGTGTCTTGACGTGGCCTGTATCTTGCGCATTTATTGGCAAATGTGTGCAGATGAAAGCGCTGCTTTTAGCGCATACTGTTATGTTGATTCGGTTGTCCTCGGGCTGGTCGGTAAGTAAACTTGGAATATTTCCTTGGATTTATCCTTGGCCTTCTTTATATCTTTTTGCAACAGTGGCGGATCTATAGGGGTCGCTGCAGTCGCACTTGCGACTGGGCCCTACCCTACTGCCACTGTGGGGGGGGGGGGGCCAAGACCCGGCATCTCCCCCTGTACCCCTGGCTGTCTGTTTAAAATGCAGGAGGTGGGAGGGCGCGATCGGCAGCTCTATGGTGCCCACGAGCCGCGGGATTTGGCTTGTAGTTCTCTCTCCGAATGTATACAGTGGAGGGGGAGGGGCCTCTGACCCGGGCAGGTATCGGCTTCACTCTTCAGTGAGTGGCTCTGCTTCTGCACTCTTGATGATAAATGCCCGGGTCAGAGGCCCCTCCCCTCTCCAGTGGTTGCAGCCGGAGAGAGAACTACAAGCCCCAGGGAGATCTGGCCGCCCGTGGACACCATAGAGCTGCCGAGTGCCATCTCCCCCTCCCCCTCCCCCCAGGTGGGTACAGAGATGTGCTGGGGGTCCGAGGTGCACAGCGGAGACCAGCCAGGTACAGGGGGAACCTCTGGAAGGGCGGGGGGGGGGGGGGGGTGACTCAGGGTTGCCAACCGCTAGTAAATTTACTGACCGTTTGGAAAAAATACGTGATTTTTTTACAACTGGCAGTAAATATCAGGGGCCAATAATTTCATGCTGTGATGACTTTTTAAGTGTTATTTAAGCAAATGACTTTGTTCTGGGTATTGTCAGTGTTTCCATATCATGTTTATACTGTTCAGATATTCAATGTGTTCGTTTTCAATTGGAGTTCTGGAATTTCTCAGTCGCCAGTAAAAAATGTGCTCCGCCAGTAAATTTTCCATGTTTTGTCAGCAACAAAATGCTGCAGGAGGTTGGCAACCCTGGGGTGGCTGTCTGGGGACCCTGATGTAAGGGAGGCCCTCTGGGGACCCGGATGTAAGGGGGGCCCTCTGGGGACCCTGATGTAAGGGAGGGCTCTCTGGGGACCCTGATGTAAGGGAGGGCTCTCTGGGGACCCGAATGTAAGGGGGGGGGCTCTCTGGGGACACTACTGTAAGGGAGGCGGGGATCCTAAAGTAAGGGGGGGCTCTGGGGACCCTGATGTAAGGGGGCTCTCTGGGGATCCTGAAGTAAAGGGGCTCTCTGAGAACCCTGATGTAAGGGGGGCTTTCTGGGGAACCTTAAGTAAGGGGGGCCTTCTGGGGACCCTGGTGCAAGGGGGGCTCTCTGGGGACCCTAAAGTAAGGGGGGCCTCTGGGGACCCTGAAGTAAGGGGGGCCCTCTGGGGACCCTGATGTAAGGGGGGCTCTCTGGGGACCCTGAAGTAAGGGGGGCTTTCTGGGGGACCCTGAAATAAGGGGGACCCTCTGGGGACCCTGATGCAAGGGGAGGCTCTCTGGGGACCATAAAGTAAGGGGGACCTCTGGGGACCTTGAAGTAAGGGGGGGCCCTCTGGACACCCTGATGTAAGGGAGGTCTCTCTGGGGAAACTGATGTAAGGGGTGGCTGTCTGGGGACCCTGATGTAAGGGGGGCTCTGGGGACCCTGATGTAAGGGGGCCCTCTGGGGACCCTGAAGTAAGGGGAGCTCTGGGGACCCTGAAGTAAGGGAGGGCTCTCTGGGAACCCAGAAGTAAGGGGGACCTCTGGGGACCCTGAAGTAAGGGGGCCCTCTGGGGACCCTGAAGTAAGGGAGGGCTCTCTGGGGACCCTGAAGTAAGGGAGGGCTCTCTGAGGACCCTGAAGTAAGGGGGACTCTGGGGACCCTGATGTAAGGGAGGGCTCTCTGGGGACCCTGAAGTAAGGGGGGCTCTCTGGGGACCCGGATGTAAGAGGGGGCTCTCCAGGGACCTGGATGTAAGGGGGGGATCTCTGGGGACCCTGATGTAAGGGGGGCCCTCTGGGGACCCTGATGTAAGGGGGGGGGCTCTCTGGGGATCCTGAAGTAAGGGGGGGGCTCTGGGGACCCGGATGTAAGGGGGGGGCTCTGGGGACCCGGATTTAAGGGGGGGGGGGCTCTCTGGGGACCCGGATGTAAGGGGGGCTCTCTGGGGAAACTAAAGTAAGGGAGGCAGGGATCCTAAAGTAAGGGGGGGGCTCTGGGGACCCTGATGTAAGTGGGGCTCTCTGGGGATCCTGAAGTAAAGGGGGCCTCTGGGAACCCTGAAGCAAGGGGGCTCTCTGGGGACCCTTAAGTAAGGGGGGCCGCTGATGTAAGGGAGGGCTCTCTGGGAACCCTGATGTAAGGGTGGGGGCTTTCTGGGGAACCTGAAGTAAGGGGGGCCTTCTTGGGACCCTGATGCAAGGGGGGCTCTCTGGGGACCCTAAAGTAAGGGGGGCTCTGGGGACCCTGAAGTAAGGGGGGCTCTGGGGACCCTGAAGTAAGGGGGGCCCTCTGGGGACCCTGAAGTAAGGGGGGGCTCTCTGGGGACCCTGATGTAAGGGGGGCTCTCTGGGGACCCTGAAGAAAGGGGGGCTTTCTGGGGGACCCTGAAGTAAGGGGGGCCCTCTGGGGACCCTGATGCAAGGGGAGGTTCTCGGGGGCCAAAAAGTAAGGGGGGCCTCTGGGGACCTTGAAGTAAGGGGGGCCCTCTGGAGACCCTGATGTAAGGGAGGTCTCTCTAGGGACCCTGATGCAAGGGGAGGCTCTCTGGAGACCCTGATGTGAGGGAGGGCTCTCTGGGAACCCTGATGTAAGGGGGGGCTTTCTGGGGATCTTAATGTAAGTAGGGAGGCTGTATGGGGACCCCGATGTAAGGGGGATCAGCATTATGTAAGGATATTTTATATATATATATATATATACAGGGCTTTTTTTCAGGGGGAGCTTGGTGGAGCTCAGTTCCACCACCTCTAGCTCAGACCCTGGGGGGGCTGCTCACCGCAATCACTTGTAAACACAGAAGTCAGTTTCTGAGTTTACAAGTGACAGCTCTGAACTCTGTGTGTAACCCCCCATGAACTCTGCACTCTGTATGTAATGCAATCCTGGTATTTAATGCCCTTTTAGGACCCTCCTAATGTTTCGTGAAATTTGACGGACCACACCCACTATTATATATATATACACACACACATTTATACTATATACACATGTATGCCTGCCCAAGCGTATGCCTTTCTTTACTTCGCTGCTATGGGCTCTAGCCCCAGATCTTTTTGTAGACCCAGCAATGCCCCTGGTGGGGGCCCTTCATGATTTCTTGCACCGGGGCCCTGAAGATTCTAGATACGCCTCTGTGTTTTGCAACTATGGCAGCTTCTAACATTTCATAAAATGTCAAGCTGGAGTTCTTTATACGGTTCTCCTGCTCCCAGGGGCGGACTGACCATTGGGCCACTCGGGCACTGCCCGAGGGCCCGGGCCACTAGGGGGCACCATCAGGGTTGCCAACCTCAGTAAAACCAGGGACAGTATGTAAAAATCTGTTTTTTTTACATCTGTCTCTGAAATGTCCCTTACCGACATCCTTTTGGTCTAAAAATCCAGAGATTTTATCTACCCCACCTCTCCAGTACCTTCTCAGCCAATAGAAACATGTCTGTGTATACTGTGCGATTGTATATTGTTTGTGTGTATACTGTGTGGCCCCATAATCTCCTATTGCCCGGGCGCCCCATAATCTCATATTGCCCGGGTGCCCCATAATCACCTATTGCACGGGGGCCCCATAATCTCCTATTGCCCGGGGGCCCCATGAGTTGTCAGTCCGCCCCTGCCTGCACCCGCAATCCATCTACAAAATGTTCCTGAGGCCATTCGCCCGTCTCACCGCAGCCAGGGGGTCCTCCCGGTCCCCTTCCCTGCGGCAGATCTCCGCTGCGTATTGTGGAAAGGATTCTCTCCCCGTGCAGTTACCATAATCCAGTATTTCTTGCTAAAGTGGTCCTTAAAATATCACTTACCTCCTAACTTACTTACCTCCTTCCCCATTCATTTGTACAAACCTGGCACTGCCATTCTTCTTGCCATTTCAGATGTGCTGCTGTTGTTTTCGCAAACCCTTGAGAAGGAGCGAGGCCATCCTGACTGAGGAACGCTGCGGTATAGGTTGGTGCCATATCAGTAATGATCTCTCCTTCTGCTCCTTTCACCCTCTCCCCACCAAGGTAGCACAAGGGTTTGATATCCATTAGGGGGCGCTCAACCACTGCAGATTAAAAGAAAAAATCAGATGACATGATTGAGAGGAGATGCCGGGTTATGGCAGAGCTTATAAGGAGGTGTCATTTCTTTTCTAGATACACTATATTGTCAGAAGTATTGGGACACCTGCCTTTACACTCACAGGAACTTTAATGGCATCCCATCTTATGCTGGCCATACACTAACCGAAAAATCGGCTGAACCCATTTTCGAAAAAAACGAACATTCGGCCGTGAGAGCAAACGATAGCGCCATCATGTAATGACCGATAAATCGCTCAGTGGACATAAATGAATGCATTTTTTTGTTTGTTTTTTTACATATACCCAGTGCAGACAGTTCAGACGGGAAACACATTAACCTTTCAATTTATCGATCGTTCCGCAGAAAATTTCCAAACTTATCCTTTGTTTTTTCCGGCTAAAAAACCTCCCAACGATTATCGATTTTGTGCCCATTAACTGGCCGAAAAAACGAACGGCCCGCCCTTTGCAGCTATAACAGCTTCACCTCTTCTGGGAAGACCGTCCACAAGGTTTAGGAGGGTGTCTATGGGAATGTTTGACCATTCTTCCAGGAAGAGCATTTCTGAGGTCAGTCACTGATGTTGGAAGAGAAGGCCTGGCTCACAGTCTCCGCTGTAATTTAACCCAAAGGTGTTCTATCAGGTTGAGGTCAGGACTCTGTGCAGGCCAGTCAAGTTCCTCCACCCCAAACTCGCTCATCCATGTCTTTATGGACCTTGCTTTGTGTACTGGTCCAAATCATTTAGTGGAGGGGGGATTATGGTGTGGGGTTGTTTTTCAGGGGTTGGGCTTGGCCCCTTAGTTCCAGTGAATGGAATTCTTAAGGGGTCAGCATACCAAGACATTTTAGACAATTTCATGCTCACAACTTTGTGGGGAACAGTTTGGGGACGACCCCTTCATGTTCCAACATGACTGCCCACCAGTGCACAAAGCAAGGTCCATAAAGACATGGATGAGCAAGTTTGGGGTGGAGGAACTTGACTGGCCTGAACAGAATCCTGACCTCAACCTGATATAACACCTTTGGGATCCAATCGTCTCCAATACTACCGATGGCTCCAGTAAGCGGCAGAGACCACCGGAGACTCTGAGGTGAATCCACAGCAGAGACCACTTTTATCTGAAAGCAGACCGCCCGTTATTTAAAAAGATACGGGGGTTATGGCAGCTATCTGCCATAAACTATAACAATGGATTTCAACATCAAACAGCCGACATATAAGGATGCCGGGCAATCCGTAAGTAATTAACCACTAGCCAACAAGTGCACAACGATGTACATCGGCACAATGGCATGGCTGGGCAAATGGGCGTATAGCTACGTCCCCTTTAAATCGCAGCATTGCGGGCGTGCGCCCACCTCGTACTCCATAACTGTGCCCACGTGTATCCTGGACTCGATGTCCGCCGGAGACCCGCGATTGTGTCATGGAGCGGTAGAACGGGGAATTTCCCCATTCTGCCTAATGACATGACAGAGATCTACCACTCCATGTCATCGGGAGCAGTGATCTCTGTGATCACTTAACCCCTTGATCGCCCCCTAGTGGTTAACTCCTTCCCTGCCAGTGTCATTTACACAGTAATCAGTGCATTTTTATAGCACTGATCACTGTATAAATGACAATGGTCCCAAAATGGTGCCAAAAGTGTCCGATGTGTCCACCATAATGTCTCAGACCTGATAAAATTTGCAGATTGCCGCCATTACTAATAAAAAGTTTTACACCGGGGTAGTGCGCTTGCGGGACGGGAAAAAAAGTCCTGCAAGCTGCATCTTTTGGGGCAGTGAAGGAGCGGTGTATACCCCTGCCCATTAGAATAAATGGGCAGCACTTCCAAAGCACCTTAAAAGTGCTTCAGAAGTGCCACAACACTGGCGGATTTAACCTTTTCTTTGGCCGCTAGCGGGGCTTAAAAGTGCCCCGCTAACGGCCGAAAAGTACCGCTAAAATGACGGACTGCCAACGTGGCCACGGCTGCAGTGTGAAAGCAGCCCAAGAAAACATGCCATAAATCAAAGACTAATAAACCCAAAGAGAGCAGTATGGGGGGAGGGGTGGGGGGGGGGCGAACGGCACAGAACAGGAGGAGTCAGGAGGGCACAATGCTGGGATCAGGAGGGTACAATATTGGAATCAGGAGGGCACAGTGCTGGGATCAGGAGGGCACAATGCTGGGATCAGGAGGGCACAATGCTGGGATCAGGAGGGCACAATACTGGGATCAGGGTGGCACAACACTGGGATCAGAAGGGCACAATACTGGGAACAGGAGGACACAATACTGGGAACAGGAGGACACAATACTGGGATCAGGGGGCACAATGCTGGGATCAGGGTGGCACAATGCTGGGATCATAAAGGCACAATACTGGGATCATAAAGGCACAATACTGGGATCAGGAGGGCACAATGCTGGGATCAGGGGGGCATAATACTAGAATCAGGAGGGCACAATACTGGAATCAGGGGGGCACAATACTGGGATCAGGAGGGCACAATACTAGGATCAGGGTGGCACAACACTGGGATCAGAAGAGCACAATACTGGGATCAGGGGGGCACAATACTGGGATCAGGGGGGCACAATACTGGGATCAGGGTGGCACAATACTGGGATCAGGGTGGCAAAATACTGGGATCAAGGGGCACAATACTGGGATCAGGAGGGCACAATACTAGGATCAGGGTGGCACAACACTGGGATCAGAAGAGCACAATACTGGGATCAGGGGGGCACAATACTGGGATCAGGGGGGCACAATACTGGGATCAGGGTGGCACAATACTGGGATCAGGGTGGCACAATACTGGGATCAAGGGGCACAATGCTGGGATCAGGGGGGCACAATGCTGGGATCAGGGGGGCACAATACTGGGATTGGGAGGGCACAGTTATCCCAGGAGTCGGACAGCTTAGAAAAAAAGTGTGACTGTCCTGTCAAATCCAGGACAGTTGGCAACTATGATGTAATGCAAGATTATCATGGGCCCCCCATCCACCTAGGGCCCCTGGGCAGTGCCCAGGGATGCCCATGCATTAAGACATCCTTGAGAGCTGCTAGTGGTGATGGGGTGTGCCGCACCGGGTGTTTTCTACATCATGGAAGAAATTAAAAGTGGAAAATTAGAGACTGTTTTTAACACATATACACGTGGACTGTTAAACATAACAATTTCATTGGTTTTGTTGCTTTTTTTTATTTATTTGCTTCATCACAAACATATGGTGGATATAGTGCAGTGCTGAATCACTTTTTATTTATATACTTGTATGGATTTGAGCAGCATCACATATAGTATATGACATTTAGTTATGTTGTAAAGCACTGCGTAAACTGTTGGCACTGTATAAACCCCGAATTATAATATTAGTATTAATAATAGGGAGGTTGATTTACTAATACATGCAAATATAGTGTTCACTACAAATGCACTACAAGTGCTCTTGGAAGTGCAGTTGCACTAGATCTGAGGGGAGGCTCTGCTGATTTCTAACATCCAATCATGTGCAAGAAAAAAAATGCTGCTTGTTTTATTTTCCTTGCATGTTCCCCTCAGATCTGGAGCAACTACACGTGCAGCGCACAGGCTATGGGGCTGATTTACAAAAGGTTTGCGCCATGAGTTGCGGCGCACGTCGACGCGCAACGGGCATTTTCGTATTCACAAAGCATTTGCGCCTGTGACACAGCGCAATTCCCCATTTGCTATTAGCATGCCGGCGCACGGGCGGCCGCAATCTGTGCGCCGCTATAGACCTGGCGCACGGCATCTTCAACTCAGAATTTAAAGAAGCTGGAAGTGCGAATATTATGGGGGTGACGTGAGGAAGTATAGATATGACTGTCCAAGTAACAAATATGCCCAAAATAGAATGGAAAAGTAACTTTCTCTGAGCAAGCCTGCTGCGCCTGCAAATACACTTGGAACTGCGCTAGGTCAATTTATGCACTGCGCATGCGCAAGCATCATTTGCGCCCGTTCAAGTGCTCAGGTTCACTGCGCCGGCAAAATCTTAGTAAATGTCAAGCCACGTAGATTCATTTGCATAAGTTGAACAGGCGCACCTCTCAACTTGGCTTTTTTTTTTTTTTTTTGCGCTGGTTCACTTCTATGGGGTTTTTTTTAAGGCTATTTGCACACAGGTCATGTTAGAATTAAGAAAAAAAAATGCGTGGGGGTCCCCCAAAATTCCATACCAGGCCCTTCAGGTCTGGTATGGATATTAAGGGGAACCCCACACCAAAAAAATGGTGTGGGGGGGCCCCCCTCAAAATCCATACCAGACCCTTATCCGAGCACGCAACCTGTCAGGCTGCGCTCTCTCGTCCCCCCCTCCTGAACCAGGCCACATGCCCTCAACATTAGGAGGATGCTTTGGGGTCTCCCCAAAGCACCATGTCCCCATGTTGATGGGGACAAGGGCCTCATCCCCACAACCCTGGCCGGTGGTTGTGGGGGTCTGCGGGCGGGGGCTTATTGGAATCTGGAAGCTCCCTTTAACAAGGGGACCCCCAGATCCTGGCCTCCCCCCCTGTGTGAAATGGGGGTACTTGTACCCCTACCATTTCACCGAAAAAGTGACAAAAGTGTTAAAAATGACAAGAGACAGTTTTTGACAATTCCTTTTTTAAAGTCTTCTTCTTTCATGAAAAGAAAGAGAGCGCGACCGGGGAGAAAAGGGATTATTGCGGTGCCAAATTCAAAAGAAGAATAGAAAGAGAACCATAGATTATATTATCACAATTTTTAATAAATATCACACATAACAAAAAAATATAACAATACAATAGACAATATAAATCCAACATAGACAAAGATACAGTGACATACTAAAACATACAATGTATATATTCTATGCAATTATCAGACAGCCTTAAATATAGAGCATGTTGGGCACAGAGGGTATTGGCCTTTAGATTCTGTCTGATCAATCTTTCCCTACATGTTTCGCCATATGGGTGGCTTCCTCAGGGGTGAATAGAAAACAAATCCAAGGAGGATAGTAGAAATTCCCTTAATGGCCTCGCATGAAAGACCCCCGGGACGCAATCATGCAAGCAGCGACCACCCTGTAGCCACCTTAGTGTAGCTGCAGGGGGCTATAAGGGCTGAAGTAAGAACAAATTCACGAAAAAACTGAAGAAAAAGACAGCGAAGGAGGCGCTGGAGAAATCGCACTGAACAGCAGGGGTCAATTAACAGCAATAGAGATAATCAAAAGTCAAACCTCAATGTTGTTTGACGGTAAAAAATTCCGTAAGGGGAGCAAGTATTAAACCATCAAACTGTCCAAGATTATACAGGAGTTCAATTCAATCCTCAACAATAGAGCGAAGCTCACATGTGAGTGATCTTGAGATACACACAGCGATGAACCTGCAGTGCCTCCAGGAACCCAGTGGGTTCTTCTTTCATCTTCTTTCTTCGGCTCTTCTTCCTTCTTCCTTTCTTCATCCTTCGGTTTTTTCCTCCATCTTCTTCTTCTTCCATCTTCTTCTTCCTCCGATCCTCTTCTTCTAGCTCCGGTGTTCTCGTCCGACATCTTCCTCCACGGCATCTCTTCATCGGTCTCGGGCCGCTCCGCGCAATGGAAGGCTCCCGCTGTGTGGCGCTTCTCTTCTTCTGACAGTTCTTATATAATGGAACCATGCATCAGAGGGGGACGGGGTCACCGGGTGGCCCCGCCCTCTGTTATATAAGACCTGTCAGAAGAAGAGAAGCGTCGTACAGCGGGAGCCTCCCATTGCGTGGAGCGGCCCGAGAACGCCATGTTGTAAGTCGCCCCAAGTCACGCTGTGATTCCCACTCAAATCGTGTCCAAGTTGCCTCCCAAAGTCGCGCTGGAAGTCGTGTTGCCCCTGTGTGAATGGACTGTTAATTATACGGCGTGCGCTATTATCAATTGCGCCGGGATATTATGTGTTGCGCTTATGCATGTGCCGGTTCATACGCTCACTTGATAATTTATCTGGCGCACAAATTGAGGTATGGACAGGCGCAGCGCAGTCATCTTAGTAAATCAGCCCCTATGTGCCTGTAAATCACCCCTCTGTGTCCTCCACTGATTTGCAGCACTAGCCCTAAATTCTCGTGCTGTAATTAGCAGATTGGCCACAAGATGTCCCCATAGTCCTTCTAGACCAGACTTTGCATTATATAGCTGTCCTAGGACTCAGCTGGGAGGAGGACAATGAGGAGGACAATGAGGGGGTGCCTAAAAAAAAACTCTCCAATATTCTGCATTTTCGGATAAAAGTCAGGGTTGGACCGGCAATGTCTTTCGCCTACAATGTCCTTCTTTTCCCACATCTAAGTCTACATCTGTCCTCTTGTATTTGGCCTCCTCTAAATGTAGAGCATTTAAAATAAGCCGAGGACTTACAAAAGGTTCAAGAGAAATATCTGACCCCTTTGACTTCAATTCATCTTCAGCGTGAACTCCGACCTCCCATCTTACGCTGACGTATCTTTATGATGTCGCCGGATTGATGGATTATTTAGAAGAAAGTGCCGGCCTGTCACATGTTACCTGCCTGTCATCTCTTGTTTTGTCTCTTTAAAGCTGAAGTTTAATCTGCTTCTGTTTTGCTTTCCCAGCCCCCCCCCCCTCATTAACATAATAATGTAATTTATAAATAAAACTTTTCTGTGTTCAGTACAGACCTTATTTTAGATACATTGATGTCATCACTGGGCCTCTGTGCTTCTCTAGGCACCGCAGGCAGATCATGGCTGGTGGGAGGGGCCAGCAGGGGGCTGTACAGAGCTGCCTTAAAAAAACATCACAGCACCCGACCTCAGTACTCCTCTCCAGAGTGCTTAGTCCTGATGCAAACAGCGGGCTGGCTCTTGGGAGGAGCTATGCAAATATCAAAATGCCTTGATGGCTGCTCTTTAAATCATGGACTGTGAGCTCCTCACAATGTGCATTAGAAGCTGCAGCAAATCATCAGAAGCCTGCCTCATTGGCTGGCTGGGGGACATCCAGCATCATCTTGCCCTTACCTTCCCAGCCTTACTGTTCCTTGGCCCGTCCTTTTCATGGATTTCACTTATTTCAATCATGGTGGTTCAGAATCACATGTGGATGGTCTGCATGCAAATACAGCCTTCCTAGAAACGCCCACTCCCCCAGACTGACTCCCACCCATCAAGACATTTGGATATTGCATGACTCCTCCCACTACTCCAGACTGACACCCACCCATCAAGGCATTTTTATATTTGCATGACTCCTCCCACTCCCCTCAGACTGACTCCCACCCATCAAGACATTTGGATATTTGCATGACTCCTCCCACTACTCCAGACTGACACCCACAAATCAAGACATTTTTATATTTGCATAATCCTTCCCACTCCTCCAGGCTGACACCCACCCATCAAGACATTTTTTTATATTTGCATAACCCCCCCCCCCCCCCACTCCTCCAGACTGACACCCACCCATCAAGACATTTTTATATTTGCATAACTCCTCCCACTCATCCAGACTGACACCCACCCATCAAGGCATTTGGATATTTGCATGACTCCTCCCACTCCTCCAGGCTGAAACCCACCCATCAAGACATTTTTATATTTGCATAACCCCTCCCACTCCTCCAGGCTGACACCCACCCATCAAGACATTTTTTTATATTTGCATAACCCCCTCGTCCAGACTGACACCCACCCATCAAGGCATTTTTATATTTGCATAACTCCTCCCACTCCTCCAGACTGACACCCACCCATCAAGGCATTTTGATATTTGCATGACTCCTCCCACTCCTCCAGACTGACACCCACCCATCAAGGCATTTGGATATTTGCATGACTCCTCCCACTCCTCCAGACTGACACCCATCCAGACTGACGACACTCAAGGTATTGATGCCTAGAGATGTGATCTGGGACTGGAGAGCCAGTTTGCCACAATATAACACCGCTATGCGGTCAGAAAGTGGTTAATTTAGATTTTTTTTTTTTTTTTTTTTTTTTATTGTTTTCATTAATTTTGGTGTTGGTACACATCCTCCATGACAGTGCCCAGCTTCCCAGGGCCTTCTTTAATATTGATTGGGCCCTGGGCAAACATTCCCCCCCCCCCCCCATTCTGAGACATACAAGAAAATCACAGGTGGACTCAGAATCAGTTTACTGAAGCAGATCACGCAGGGATTGCAACTGGTTGCCAGAGGTTCTATTCTTACAGCTCACTGGCTGGTTGCTAGAGGTTACAACACATCATTTCTGCTTGCCGATTGGTTGCTAGAGGTTACTGCACATTATTAGTGAGGTGACAATCAGAGACTGCGGACATGCTACAGGAGACAGTCAGAGACTGCAGACATACTACAGGAGACAATCAGAAACCACGGACATACTACAGGAGACAATCGGAGACTGCAGACACACTACAGGAGGCAATCAGAGACTGCGGACATGCTACAGGTGACAATCAGAGACTGCAGACATGCTACAGGTGACAATCAGAGACTGCGGACATGCTACAGGTGACAATCAGAGACTGCGGACATGCAACAGGTGACAATCAGAGACTGCAGACATGCTACAGGTGACAATCAGAGACTGCAGACATGCAACAGGAGACAATCAGAGACTGCAGACATGCTACAGGTGACAATCAGAGACTGCGGACATGCTACAGGAGACAATCAGAGACTGCAGACATGCTACAGGTGACAATCAGAGACTGCAGACATGCTACAGGTGACAATCAGAGACTGCAGACATGCTACAGGAGACAATCAGAGACTGCAGACATGCTACAGGTGACAATCAGAGACTGCAGACATGCTACAGGTGACAATCAGAGACTGCAGACATGCTACAGGAGACAATCAGAGACTGCAGACATGCTACAGGTGCCAATCAGAGACTGCAGACATGCTACAGGTGACAATCAGAGACTGCGGACATGCTACAGGAGATGGTCAGAGAATTTTCAGCAATGCACAGCTTTACAGTTGAATGAAGCTCCACTGATGCTCCCACTCCAATCATTGCTCTCACTACAGCCTACTTCTAGCAAGATTCGGGAACCTCTATGGAGGAACCCATCCGGGCTTAAAGCAGACCTCCAGCCGTTCCCCCTCCCTTTTTTCTTTTTTTTGGCCCTGCTTACCTGAAGGTGATATCTGCCGCGACTATGTCACTCCTGCGCATGCAGTTCTGCCTAGTGACAGGGCACTGATCTCTGCTCCCTGTGATCGGGAGCAGAGATCAGTGACGTGTCACATGTAGCCACGCCCCCCCCACAGTTATAAACACGCCCCCCATAGTTATAAACACGCCCCAGGACACACTTAACACACTTGCACCGTTTAGGAGATATTCGCTATTGAGGCTTCTGCAGACGTCATTGGCGCATGCGCTCTTCAGGACCTGTGCCGTGAACGGCGCCACCCTTGCGCATGCGCCAATGACATCGCCATCAGCGTCTATAGCGAATATCTCCTAAACGGTGCAAGTTTAGGAGATATTTACAGTACCTATTGTAGGCTGACCTGTAGGTATAATTAAAGCGGAGCTCCACCCTAAAGTGGAACTTCCGCTCATTGGAACCCTCCCCCCCCTCCAGCGCCACAATTCGCACCTTTCAGGGGGGAGGGGGGGTGCAGATACCTGTACAGTACAGGTATCTGCACCCACTTCTGGCATAGATATCCGCAGAACCTGCGGATATTTACGCCACTTCCCGCGGGTCCCCCGCTGTCTGCTGGGAAACACACGGATCCCAGAGACAGCGGGGACCATCCTTATTGCGCAGCGCGACTCGCGCATGCGCAGTAGGGAACCGGGAAATGAAGCCGCAAGGCTCCACTTCCTGATTCCCATACCCAAGATGGCGGCGGCAGCACCCGAGAGACGATCGAGAGATCGGCTTCGGGTGCCAACATCGCGGGCGCGCTGGGCGGGTAAGTGTCCTTATTTTAAAAGTCAGCAGCTGTAGTATTTGTAGCTGCTGGCTTTTAAAAAAAAAAAATGGCGGACTCCCGCTTTAAAGAGGAAGACTTGTGGATGTGAAGGTTTTGGATACAATGTACAAATAATACAAATAAATAAAAAAAGAGATACATTTGTTACTTTGCAATAACAAACAGATATATTGTTGTAATTTTATGATTCTTTTGTATTCTGTTGCATCTTCTAATCCTGTTAAGAGGTACCTCCATTGGAGGGAGTTAACCCTTTCATGTATTTATCCTTGTATATATTATATATATATATATATATATATATATATATATATATACTACTTCTCTCCTTCATCCTTCATCCAGCCCTGGAAGAATTTACCCCCTTCCTGACCAGAGCACTTTTTGCGATTCAAGCACTGCGTCGCTTTAACTGACAATTGCGCGGTCGCGTGGCGTGGCTCCCAAACAAAATTGATGTCGTTTTTTTCCCCAACAAATAGAGCTTTCTTTTGGTGGTATTTGATCACCCCTGCGGTTTTTATTTTTTGTGCCATAAACAAAAAAAAAAGCAATGATTTTGAATAATTTTTTTGTTTTTTACATTTTGCTATAATAAATATCCCCCAAAATATATAAAAAAAAAACAAATTTTTCCTCAGTTTAGGCCGATACTTATTCTTCTACATATTTTTGGTAAAAATAAAATAAAAATAACAATAAGACCCCTTTCACACCACGCCGCCCATAGCGTGGGCGGTAAAACGCCGCCATTTTTAGCGGCAATTTACCTTTGGATTTGCGGCGCATTTCGGCCACTAGCGGGGCGCTTTACCCCCCCCCCCCCGCTGGCGGCCGAGAAAGGGTTAAAACCCCCGGCAATACACCACAATAGCAGCGTTTTGCCGGCGGTATTACAGCGCTGCTCCATTGATTTCAATGGGGAGCAGCGGTGGAGGAGCGGTAGACACACCGCTCCTTCACCGCTCCAAAGAAGCTGCTGGCAGGACTTTTCCCTGACGTCCTGCCAGTGCACCGCTCCAGTGTGAAAGCCCTCTGGGCTTTCACACTACAGACAATGGCGCAGCTGTTTTAGGGCAGATTGCAGGCGCTATTTCTAACGCTATAGCGCCTGCAAAACGCCCTGGTGGGAAAGGGGTCTAAGCGATTATTGATTGGTTTGTGCAAAAGTTATAGCATTTACAAAATAGGGGATAGTTTTTTGGGCTTTTATATTTATATATATATTTTTTTTTTACTAGTAATGGCGGTGATCAGCGATTTTTATTGTGACTGCGACATTATGGCGGACACATCGGCCATTTTTGACACATTTTTGGGACCATTGTCATTTATACAGAGATCAGTGCTATACAAATGCAGTGATTCCTGTGTGAATGGCACTGGCAGTGAAGGGGTTAACCATTAGGGGGCAGTGGAAGGGGTTAAGTGTGTCCTGGGGCGTGTTTATAACTGTGGGGGGGGGGGCGTGGCTACATGTGACACGTCACTGATCTCTGCTCCCGATCACAGGGAGTAGAGATCAGTGACACTGTCACTAGGCAGAACGGGGAGATGCTTGTTTACCTTGGCATCTCCCCGTTCTTCCTCCCCGTCGTGAGACGATCGCGGGTATCCCCGTGGTGATCGAGGACCGGCGACCCGACTCACGAAGCTTGCCGCGGGCGTGCACGCGCGCCTGCAGGCCGCCTCCTAAACGGCAATGCATGGGTACGTTCCTTTGCCTGTACGAGCGCTTCTGCCGACTTATGTCGGCAAGTGGTTAAACCGCTATACTTACCTCGCTTCAACCGTCCAACGTCCTTCACCTGTGCCGGCATCTTCTACCCGGCTTCTTCTGGGTGCCGGGCAGTGGCTTTTTCAGAATGATGTTGCTTCTGCACAGTGTCGGCACAAGGTCTTTGTATAATAAAATCTACACTCACCGGGTACTTTATTGGGTACACCTGTTCAATTGCTTGTCAAAACAAATTGCTAATCAGACAATCACATGGCAGCAGCCCTTTAGGCATCTAGACGTGGCGAAGACGACTTGCTGAAGTTCAAACTGAGCATCAAAATGGGGAAGAAAGAGTATTTAAAGAGATGTATCCATTAAAAAAAAAATAAAAAAATTAAAAGTTTTAATAATCGGACACTTACCTGTCCCAGGGTCCAGCGATGCGGGGGATCGAAAGCTCCACTCGTCCCCCGATCCACTTGGCGTCGCCAGCTTTGCAACTGTGGGCACCCGGCTGTGGCTGCACAGCCGGGCACCCACTGTGCATGCGCGAGCGGCGCCGTGCGCCGTGATTGGCCGCACAGTCATCTGGGGCCTGTCACATGTCCCAACGTCCCAGATGACTGACAGGAGGGAGGGGGCGGAGCTGAGCCCTTTCTACACTGAGGGGAAGTGACGTCAGGTGCCCGGGCACTGAAGGAGGCAGACTACAAGGGACCCCCTAGCAACAGGCATTTAGAGGTGAGTTACATATTTTTCCCCCAAATATTAAATTTTTATGAATTTTAAGCTTTTTTTTTTTTTGGTGTGTGGTCCTGTGGAACACCACTTTAAGTGACTTTGAACGTGGCACGGTTGTTGGTGGCAGACGGGCCGGGCTGAGGATTTCTGGGATTTTCACACACAACCATCTCTCAGGTTTACAGGGAATGGTGGGAAAAAGAGGAAATATTCAGTGAGCGGCAGTTGTGTGGAGGAAAATGCCTTGTTGAGGTCAGAGGTCAGAGGAGAATGGGCAGACAATGATAGAAAGGCGACAGTAACTCAAATAACCCCTCGTTACACCCAAGAAATGCAGAATACCATCTCTGAATGTGCAACACATCCAACCTTGAAGCAGATGGGCTACAGCAGCAGAAGGCTACAAGCGAGAGCCACTCCTGTCAGCTAAGAACTGGAAACTGAGGCTACAATTGGCACAGGATCTCCGAAATTGGACAATAGAAGATTGGAAAAACGTTTCCTGGTCTGATGAGTCTGGATTTCAGCTCCGACATTCAGATGGTGGGGTCAGACCACTGGTTGTGGTGGTTGTGTTCGGACCCAACCAACCGACCCATGGGGGTGGCTGTGGGTGAATTGTTTGCCACCCCCTCCCCCAAAATATACCACCCGCCACTGGCTACAATCATCTCACCACTGTTTCTTGAACATGACAGTGAGGTCCCTGTCCTCCAATGGCCTCCACACTCACCACATCTCATCCAATAGAGCACCTTTGGGATGTGGTGGAACGGGAGATTGGTATCATGGATTTGCAGCCGACAAATCTGCAGCAACTGAGTGATGCCATCATGTCACTATGGAGCAAAATCTCTGAGGAACGTTTCCAACACCTTGTTGAATCGATTCCACAAAAAATGAAGGCAAAAGGGGGGTCCAACCCGCTACTAGCAAGGTGTACCTAATAAAGGGGGTCCAACCCGCTACTAGCAAGGTGTACCTAATAAAAAGGGTCCAACCCACTACTAGCAAGGTGTACCTAATAAAGGGGGTCCAACCCGCTACTAGCAAGGTGTTCCTAATAAAGGGGGTCCAACCCACTACTAGCAAGGTGTACCTTATAAAGGGGGTCCAACCCGCTACTAGAAAGGTGTTCCTAATAAAGGGGGTCTAACCCGCTACTAGCAAGGTGTTCCTAATAAAGGGGGTCCAACCCATTACTAGCAAGGGGGACCTAATAAAGGGGGTCCAACCCGCTACTAGCAAGGTGTACCTAAAAAAGGGGTCCAACCCGCTACTAGAAAGGTGTACTTAATAAAGGGGTTCCAACCCTCTACTAGCAAGGTGTACCTAATAAAGGGGGTCCATCCCGCTACTAGCAAGGTGCACCTAATAAAGGGGGTCCAACCCGCTACTAGCAAGCTGTTTCTAATAAAGGGGTCCAACCCGCTACTAGCAAGCTGTTCCTAATAAAGAGGTCCAACCCGCTACTAGCAAGCTGTTCCTAATAAAGGGGGTCCAACCCGCTACTAGCAAGCTGTTCCTAATAAAGGGTGTCCAACCCGCTACTAGCAAGCTGTTCCTAATAAAGGGGGTCCAACCCGCTACTAGCAAGGTGTACCTTATAAAGGGGGTCCAACCCGCTACTAGAAAGGTGTTCCTAATAAAGGGGGTCCAACCCACTACTAGCAAGGTGTTCCTAATAAAGGGGATCCAACCCGCTACTAGCAAGGTGTTCCTAATAAAGGGGTTCCAACCCTCTACTAGCAAGGTGTACCTAATAAAGGGGGTTCAACCCACTACTAGCAAGGCAGACCTAATAAAGGGGGTCCAACCCGCTACTAGCAAGGTGTACTTAATAAAGGGGTTCCAACCCTCTACTAGCAAGGTGTACCTAATAAAGGGGGTCCATCCCGCTACTAGCAAGGTGCACCTAATAAAGGGGGTCCAACCCGCTACTAGCAAGCTGTTTCTAATAAAGGGGTCCAACCCGCTACTAGCAAGCTGTTCCTAATAAAGAGGTCCAACCCGCTACTAGCAAGCTGTTCCTAATAAAGGGGTCCAACCCGCTACTAGCAAGGTGTACCTTATAAAGGGGGTCCAACCCGCTACTAGCAAGGTGTTCCTAATAAAGGGGATCCAACCCGCTACTAGCAAGGTGTTCCTAATAAAGGGGTTCCAACCCTCTACTAGCAAGGTGTACCTAATAAAGGGGATTCAACCCACTACTAGCAAGGCAGACCTAATAAAGGGGGTCCAACCCGCTACTAGCAAGGTGTACTTAATAAAGGGGTTCCAACCCTCTACTAGCAAGGTGTACCTAATAAAGGGGGTCCATCCTGCTACTAGCAAGGTGCACCTAATAAAGGGGGTCCAACCTGCTACTAGCAAGGTGTACCTAATAAAGGGGGTCCATCCCGCTACTAGCAAGGTGTACCTAATAAAGGGGGTCCATCCCGCTACTAGCAAGCTGTTCCTAATAAAGGGGCCCAACCCGCTACTAGCAAGCTGTTCCTAATAAAAGGGATCCAATCGGCTATTAGCAAGGTGTACCTTATAAAGGGGGTCCAACCCGCTACTAGCAAGGTGTACCTAATAAAGGGGTCCAACCCGCTACGTGGCCGGTGGGTGTGTGATTTTATAATGGACATTGTGTATTGCTGCATTAAAATCCCACTGGAGAAATTTATTTTTCAAGGCTCTGCACCATAAAGTTTTTTAGAAGTTGATCCGACTTTCCATGACTTAGGGAACAAAGTATCAAACTGTTGGAATGTCATTTCCTTCATGCCATGCCCGCTGATTTTCCTATACAGTATCCTATAGATAGCACAGCAGGGGTCTTGCCAGCAATCAATAGCGCAAATAAATGTCCAGGCCATCAATAGAGCAGCGTGAGGGCCCCTGGGGGCTCCTCGTGGCTCAGGATATATTTTTGTTGGGCCTGTCGGGCTTATTTCGACTATCAGCCTCCAGTCGATCGATAAACATCTAAACATAGAAAGCGGATCTCCCGAATTAGAACTTGTTTGGACAGTCACGTTTTCCTTCTCCGCCGTGTCCCCAAATGGAGCTGCCCCCCCCCCCTCCTCCCTCCAGAACTGGGGGGGTGTCCCCAGGACTTTCCCCCTGCTAAGGCTCTCCTCGGACCCGTCCATACTTCATCAAGCTTTTCTCTTTTGCTGGATCAGTGGGCCAAAGCGCTCTTTTCTCCCCCTCGGCCAATCCTGTGAAAAATGAAATGAAGGTCAGGAGGTCAGGGCTCCTTCTTTGTTCCGACTTCCCTTGAAAGTAAAAAGCAAAACAAGGAGAGACAATGAGAGAAAAACATAAGTAGCTCCCACTTATACAGGGGCGGCCTGGGATGGGAACGGCGGGCCTGTGAAAATCTCTCCACTTTTCTGTCTTTCTCAGGAGATATCCATTCCCAAGCTTTCCCCCCGGCGGGAAGCCCACTCTACGCTATATTAAAAAAGCAATTAGGGGGGCATTTGTGCTTGCGGCAGAAGGACGGCGGGCCAGGGGGAAGCTTATTGACTCGGCCCGCGGCCCCCGACGGGTTAACCTGGAGAGTTGTCAAACTTCAGGGAACAAAGATCGAGTGTTTCCAAAAACAGAGAGGGGGCGATCGAGTCTTGGGTTTAGCACCATTTTTTAGGGCGGCTAAAGATTTTATCAGCAGAATTAAAAAGTAGAAAATGGCGAAGTTTAGGGGTCTATTTATGAAGCATTCGCCAAAACCATAAACGCAGGCGAATCGCTGGCTGTAATTAACCACTTGCCGGTGTGCCACAGCTAGCGCTGGGGGAAGGTCGTCCAGCGCTCCCAGGGCAAAGATGCCAAACTGTGCCCCACGTTTCCTTTAGGGTTAGAGTCAGGGTGCCCCCAGCCCTGCAATAAACCATAGCGCCCAGGGCAGCCGACCCCTCCTGCCCACCCCTTGTCCCAGCCTTGGCCACAGTGCATATACCACGAAGGGGTGGCAGCTACAGGTACTGGTACGTCGCTGTTTGTTTTCAGGTTTCAGGCATGTTCCACTGGTGGCTGGTGTTTTTTTTTTTAGGTGGCGGGGCAGCAAACAACCACCTCCCTCCTGGTTTGGTTGGTCAGTCAGCCGGTCAGCAGCATCCCCCTACCCTGGCACCTACCCCATTGGTTGCAGGCAGGTGGGCTCCTTTGGGCGACGGGCAGTGGCAGGGTTGCAGGCTCCTATGTGCAGTTTGCGGGCTCCTACGACTGGGGTTGCGGGCTCCTATGGGCGGGTTGCGGCTCCTACGACCGGGTTGCGGGCTCCTATGGGCGGGTTGCGGCTCCTACGACCGGGTTGCGGGCTCCTATGGGCGGGTTGCGGCTCCTACGACCGGGTTGCGGGCTCCTATGGGCGGGTTGCGGCTCCTATGACCGGGTTGCGGGCTTCTATGACCGGGTTGTGGCTCCTACGACCGGGTTGCGGGCTTCTATGGGCGGGTTGCGGCTCCTACGACCGTGTTACAGGCTTCTATGGGCGGGTTGCGGCTCCTACGACCGGGTTGCGGGCTTCTATGGGCGGGTTGCGGCTCCTACGACCGGGTTGCAGGCTTCTATGGGCGGGTTGCGGCTCCTACGACCGGGTTGCAGGCTCCTATGGGCGGGTTGTGGCTCCTACGACCGGGTTGCGGGCTTCTATGGGCAGGTTGCAGCTCTTACGACCAGGTTACGGGCTCCTATGTGCGGTTTGAGTGCTCCTACGACTGGGTTGTGGGCTCCTATGTACGGTTTGCATGCTCCTATGTGCGGGTTGCGGGCTCCTACGACTGGGTTGCGTGCTCCTATGACTGGGTTGCGGGTTCCTACGACTGGGTTGCCTGCTCTTATGACCGGGTTGCGGGCTCCTACGACCGGGTTGCAGGCTCCTACGACTGGGTTGCGTGCTCCTACGACTGGGTTGCGTGCTCCTACGACTGGGTTGAGTGCTCCTACGACTGGGTTGTGTGCTCCTATGACTGGGTTGCGGGTTCCTACGACTGGGTTGCGTGCTCCTATGACTGGGTTGCGTGCTCCTATGACTGGGTTGCAGGCTCCTACGACTGGGTTGAGTGCTCCTACGACTGGGTTGTGTGCTCCTATGACTGGGTTGCGGGTTCCTACGACTGGGTTGTGTGCTCCTATGACTGGGTTGCGGGTTCCTACGACTGGGTTGCGTGCTCCTACGACTGGGTTGCGTGCTCCTACGACTGGGTTGAGTGCTCCTACGACTGGGTTGTGTGCTCCTATGACTGGGTTGCGGGTTCCTACGACTGGGTTGCGTGCTCCTATGACTGGGTTGCGTGCTCCAACGACTGGGTTGCGTGCTCCTATGACTGGGTTGCGGGTTCCTACGACTGGGTTGCGTGCTCCTATGACAGGGTTGCGGGTTCCTACGACTGGGTTGCGTGCTCCATTAAGCCAATTAATGTGTAGTAAAGCAGCACACATTACACATATTAACACTTGTTAGATGCACAATTAACCCCTTGATCGTCCCTTGACGTTAACCCTTGCTCAGCCAGTGTCATTAGTACAGTGACAGTGTACAGTATTAGCACTGATCACTGTATTGGGGTCACTGGTGATGCCAGTGGCAGTTAGTCATTTGCCCTTGCACTATCACAGTCCTATTATAAGTTAGTGATTGCCATCATTGCTAATATAAAAAAAAATTCAGTATTTACACCATATTGTCAAAAGTATTGGGACACCTGCCTTTACACACACATGAACTTTAATGACATCCCAGTCTTAGTCCGTAGGGTTCAATATTGAGTTGGCTCCGCCCTTTGCAGCTATAACAGCTTCAACTCTTCTGGGAAGGCCGTCCACAAGGTTTAGGAGTGTGTCTATGGGAATGTTTGACCATTCTTCTAGAAGAGCATTGGTGAGGTCAGGCATTGATGCTGGTCGAGAAGGCCTGGCCTGCAGTCTCCGCTCTAATTCATCCCAAAGGTGTTCTATCTGGTTGAGGTCAGGACTCTGTGCAGGCTAGTCAAGTTCCTCAACCCCAAACTCACTCATCCATGTATTTATGGACCTTGCTTTGTGCACTGGTGGGCAATCATGTTGGAACATCCCCAAACTGTTCCCACAAAGTTGGGAGCATGAAATTGTCCAAAATGTCTTTGCATGCTGACGCCTTAAGAGTTCCCCTCACTAGAACTAATGGGCCCAACCCTTGAAAAACAACCCCACGCCATAATTCCCCCCCCCCCCCCCCCCTCCGCCAAATGATTTGGACCAGTGCACAAAGTAAGATCCATAAAGACATGGATGAGCGAGTTTGGGGTGGAGAAACTTGACTGGCCTGCACAGAGTTCGATAGAACACCTTTGGGATGAATTAGAGCCAGACCTTCTCATCCAACATCAGTGCCTGACCTCACAAATGCTCTTCCGGGAAGAATTGTCAAACATTCCCATAGTACACACTCCTAAACCTTGTGGACGGCCTTCCCAGAAGAGTTGAAGCTGTTATAGCTGCAAAGGGCGGAGCCAACTCAATATTGAACCCTCCGGACTAAGACTGGGATGCCATTAAAGTTTGTGTGTGTAAAGGCAGGTGTCCCAATACTTTTGACAATATAGTGTGTACCATAGTTTGTAGACGTTATAATTTTCACACAAAGCAATCAATACACGCTTAATGGGATTATTTGGTTTATTTTCTATTTTTACAAAAGACACGTAGCAGAACACATATTGGCCTAAATTTATGGAGGAAATTCATTTTTTTTTTTTTTTTACTGGGTGTGTTTTTATAGCAGAATAATGTTTTTTTTGTTTAACAATTTTGGAGGAAAAGGGGAGTGAGGAGATGGGGCATGTTGTTACGATTGGTGAGGGCTGAGGGACTAGAGCATGTTGTATAGAGTTGAGGAAGATGCCGAACGAGAGGGAGAGATTGAAGATGTGAGTTAGAGAGTGTAGTCCAGAGTCAGAGGGTGACTGTAGCATTTGCAAGAGAACAGGGTCCAGGGGACAAGTGGTTAGGTGGGCGATAGGTCTAGATCTCAGTGATGGTTAGGTCTACATCTTCCCCGATGTTTGGGTCTAGATTCCAACAATGGTTAGGTCTAGATCCAAATGATTCAGTTTAGCTCCCCAAAATTGTTAAGTCTATTTCTCAACAATGATTAAATCTAGATCTCAACGATGGTTAGGTCTAGATCCCAATGATGGTTAGGTCTAGATCCCAATGATGGTTAGGTCTAGATCCCAATGATGGTTAGGTCTAGATCCCAATGATGGATAGGTTTATATCCCAATGATGGTTAGGTCTAGATCCCAATGATGGTTAGGTCTAGATCTCAATGATGGTTAGGTCTAGATCCCAATGATGGTTAGGTCTAGATCCCAATGATGGATAGGTTTATATCCCAATGATGGTTAGGTCTAGATCCCAATGATGGTTAGGTCTAGATCCCAATGATGGTTAGGTCTAGATCTCAATGATGGTTAGGTCTAGATCCCAATGATGGATAGGTTTATATCCCAATGATGGTTAGGTCTAGATCCCAATGATGGTTAGGTCTAGATCCCAATGATGGTTAGGTCTAGATCTCAATGATGGTTAGGTCTAGATCCCAATGATGGTTAGGTCTAGATCCCAATGATGGATAGGTTTATATCCCAATGATGGTTAGGTCTAGATCCCAATGATGGTTAGGTCTAGATCCCAATGATGGTTAGGTCTAGATCTCAATGATGGTTAGGTCTAGATCCCAATGATGGTTAGGTCTAGATCCCAATGATGGTTAGGTCTAGATCCCAATGGTGGTTAGGTCTAGATCCCAATGGTGGTTAGGTCTAGATCCCAATGGTGGTTAGGTCTAGATCCCAATGATGGTTAGGTCTAGATCTCAATGATAGTTAGGTCTAGATTCCAAAGATGGTTAGGTCTAGATCCCAATGATGGTTCGGTTTATATTCCAATGATGGTTAGGTCTAGATTCCAATGATGGTTAGGTTTATATCCCAATGATGGTTAGGTCTAGATTCCAATGATGGTTAGGTCTAGATTCTAATGATGGTTAGGTTTATATCCCAATGATGGTTAGGTATAAATCCCAAGGGTGGTTAAGTCTAGATCCCAGGGGTAGTTAAGTCTCCATTTTAACAATGTTTATGTCTAGATCTCAACAATGGTTAGGTCTAGATCCCAATAATGGTTAGGTCTAGATCGCAATGATGGTTAGGTCTAGATCCCAATGATGGTTAGGTCTAGATCCCAATGGTGGTTAGGTCTAGATCCCAATGGTGGTTAGGTCTAGATCCCAATGATGGTTAGGTCTAGATCTCAATGATGGTTAGGTCTAGATCCCAATGATGGTTAGGTCTAGATCCCAATGATGGTTAGGTCTAGATCTCAATGATGGTTAGGTCTAGATCCCAATGGTGGTTAGGTCTAGATCCCAATGGTGGTTAGGTCTAGATCCCAATGATGGTTAGGTCTAGATCTCAGTGATGGTTAGGTCTAGATCCCAATGATGGTTAGGTCTAGATCCCAATGGTGGTTAGGTCTAGATCCCAATGGTGGTTAGGTCTAGATCCCAATGATGGTTAGGTCTAGATCCCAATGATGGTTAGGTCTAGATCCCAATGATGGTTAGGTCTAGATCTCAATGATGGTTAGGTCTAGATTCCAATGATGGTTAGGTTTATATCCCAATGATGGTTAGGTCTAGATTCCAATGATGGTTAGGTTTATATCCCAATGATGGTTAGTTCTAGATTCTAATGATGGTTAGGTCTAGATTCCAATGATGGTTAGGTTTATATCCCAATGATGGTTAGGTCTAGATTCTAATGATGGTTAGGTCTAGATTCCAATGATGGTTAGGTTTATATCCCAATGATGGTTAGGTCTAAATCCCAAGGGTGGTTAAGTCTAGATCCCAGGGGTAGTTAAGTCTCCATTTTAACAATATTTATGTCTAGATCTCAACAATGTTTAGGTCTAGATCCCAATGATAGTTAGGTAAACTCCTCTCCTGATGGTACAGGGATCCTCAAACTCTTCATAAAATATTCCCCGTCCGTATCTCCCTTATGTTGGAGATGTGGCGTGGCGGAGGGAAGTTACTTACACGTCTGGTGGGACTGTGCAGCAATACAACCCCTACGGTCGCTTGGATCAACTACTCTACCTCTGACTCCCTGAAAGTGAGGTTGGCACCTCACAGCCAACCAGGACTTATCTCCTGACTCCGCCACGCGGGTTTGTTGCACCAAGGTTTACCCAGCACTCCCCCTTCCACCCTCCCCTCTCCTGCAGCTAGCCTGCATTTCCTCCCTCCCCCCCCCTTTCCTCCTTCTCCCTTACCCTCTTCTTCTCTTTCTTTCTACCCAACCCTACATCTAATGTTTAGTTTTGTGATACATTCCGATTTCAATATCTGACTTGAGTGATGACTATCTGCTTCCTCATCGGAGATGGCTACTGCCACATGTTTACCATATGATCTATGTTCTATACGTTCTATACTGATCTCCTGTTTCTCACTCGTGTCATGTTATTTTGCTTTATCAAAATATTAGACTCTAATGATAGTTAGGTCTATATCCCAACAAAAGTTGAGTCTAGATCTCAAGGATGGATACGTTTAGATCTCACTGAAGGTTAGGTCTAGATCTCAAGGATGGTTAGGTCTAGATCTCAAGGATGGTTAGGTCTAGATCTCAACGATGGTTGGGTCTAGATCTCAACGATGGTTGGGTCTAGATCTCAACGATGGTTGGGTCTAGATCTCAACGATGGTTGGGTCTAGATCTCAACGATGGTTGGGTCTAGATCTCAATGATGGTTAGGTCTAGATCTCAACGATGGTTAGGTCTAGATCTCAACAAAGGTTAGGTCTAGATCTCAACAAAGGTTAGGTGTAAATCCCAAGGATGGTTAAGTTTAGATCCCAATGATGGTTAGGTCTTAATTCTAATGATCGTTGGGTCTAGTTCCCAACCATAGATAAATCTAGATCCCAATGGTGGTTATGATCTTCTAGCATCCTAGATTGACGTTTTAAGATCCAGTGTGGCTACTGCCACATGTTTACCATATGATCTATGTTCTATACGTTCTATACTGATCTCCTGTTTCTCACTCGTGTCATGTTATTTTGCTTTATCAAAATATTAGACTCTAATGATAGTTAGGTCTATATCCCAACAAAAGTTGAGTCTAGATCTCAAGGATGGATACGTTTAGATCTCACTGAAGGTTAGGTCTAGATCTCAATGATGGTTAGGTCTAGATCTCAACGATGGTTGGGTCTAGATCTCAACGATGGTTGGGTCTAGATCTCAACGATGGTTGGGTCTAGATCTCAACAATGGTTAGGTCTAGATCTCAACAAAGGTTAGGTGTAAATCCCAAGAATGGTTAAGTTTAGATCCCAATGAAGGTTAGGTCTTAATTCTAATGATCGTTGGGTCTAGTTCCCAACCATAGTTAAATCTAGATCCCAATGGTGGTTATGATCTTCTAGCATCCTAGATTGACGTTTTAAGATCCAGTGTGGCTACTGCCACATGTTTACCATATGATCTATGTTCTATACGTTCTATACTGATCTCCTGTTTCTCACTCGTGTCATGTTATTTTGCTTTATCAAAATATTCGACTCTAATGATAGTTAGGTCTATATCCTAACAAAAGTTGAGTCTAGATCTCAAGGATGGATACGTTTAGATCTCACTGAAGGTTAGGTCTAGATCTCAACGATGGTTAGGTCTAGATCTCAACAATGGTTAGGTCTAGATCTCAACAAAGGTTAGGTGTAAATCCCAAGGATGGTTAAGTTTAGATCCCGATGATGGTTAGGTCTTAATTCTAATGATCGTTGGGTCTAGTTCCCAACCATAGTTAAATCTAGATCCCAATGGTGGTTATGATCTTCTGGCATCCTAGATTGACGTTTTAAGATCCAGTGTGGCTACTGCCACATGTTTACCATATGATCTATGTTCTATACTGATCTCCTGTTTCTCACTCGTGTCATGTTATTTTGCTTTATCAAAATATTCGACTCTAATGATAGTTAGGTCTATATCCCAACAAAAGTTGAGTCTAGATCTCAAGGATGGATACGTTTAGATCTCACTGAAGGTTAGGTCTAGATCTCAACGATGGTTAGGTCTAGATCTCAACGATGGTTAGGTCTAGATCTCAACGGTGGTTGGGTCTAGATCTCAACGATGGTTGGGTCTAGATCTCAACGATGGTTGGGTCTAGATCTCAACAATGGTTAGGTCTAGATCTCAACAAAGGTTAGGTGTAAATCCCAAGGATGGTTAAGTTTAGATCCCAATGAAGGTTAGGTCTTAATTCTAATGATCGTTGGGTCTAGTTCCCAACCATAGTTAAATATAGATCCCAATGGTGGTTATGATCTTCTAGCATCCTAGATTGACGTTTTAAGATCCAGTGTGGCTACTGCCACATGTTTACCATATGATCTATGTTCTATACGTTCTATACTGATCTCCTGTTTCTCACTCGTGTCATGTTATTTTGCTTTATCAAAATATTCGACTCTAATGATAGTTAGGTCTATATCCTAACAAAAGTTGAGTCTAGATCTCAAGGATGGATACGTTTAGATCTCACTGAAGGTTAGGTCTAGATCTCAACGATGGTTAGGTCTAGATCTCAACAATGGTTAGGTCTAGATCTCAACAAAGGTTAGGTGTAAATCCCAAGGATGGTTAAGTTTAGATCCCGATGATGGTTAGGTCTTAATTCTAATGATCGTTGGGTCTAGTTCCCAACCATAGTTAAATCTAGATCCCAATGGTGGTTATGATCTTCTGGCATCCTAGATTGACGTTTTAAGATCCAGTGTGGCTACTGCCACATGTTTACCATATGATCTATGTTCTATACTGATCTCCTGTTTCTCACTCGTGTCATGTTATTTTGCTTTATCAAAATATTCGACTCTAATGATAGTTAGGTCTATATCCCAACAAAAGTTGAGTCTAGATCTCAAGGATGGATACGTTTAGATCTCACTGAAGGTTAGGTCTAGATCTCAACGATGGTTAGGTCTAGATCTCAACGATGGTTAGGTCTAGATCTCAACGATGGTTGGGTCTAGATCTCAATGATGGTTGGGTCTAGATCTCAACGATGGTTGGGTCTAGATCTCAACAATGGTTAGGTCTAGATCTCAACAAAGGTTAGGTGTAAATCCCAAGGATGGTTAAGTTTAGATCCCAATGAAGGTTAGGTCTTAATTCTAATGATCGTTGGGTCTAGTTCCCAACCATAGTTAAATATAGATCCCAATGGTGGTTATGATCTTCTAGCATCCTAGATTGACGTTTTAAGATCCAGTGTGGCTACTGCCACATGTTTACCATATGATCTATGTTCTATACGTTCTATACTGATCTCCTGTTTCTCACTCGTGTCATGTTATTTTGCTTTATCAAAATATTAGACTCTAATGATAGTTAGGTCTATATCCCAACAAAAGTTGAGTCTAGATCTCAAGGATGGATACGTTTAGATCTCACTGAAGGTTAGGTCTAGATCTCAATGATGGTTAGGTCTAGATCTCAACGATGGTTGGGTCTAGATCTCAACGATGGTTGGGTCTAGATCTCAACGATGGTTGGGTCTAGATCTCAACAATGGTTAGGTCTAGATCTCAACAAAGGTTAGGTGTAAATCCCAAGAATGGTTAAGTTTAGATCCCAATGAAGGTTAGGTCTTAATTCTAATGATCGTTGGGTCTAGTTCCCAACCATAGTTAAATCTAGATCCCAATGGTAGTTATGATCTTCTAGCATCCTAGATTGACGTTTTAAGATCCAGTGTGGCTACTGCCACATGTTTACCATATGATCTATGTTCTATACGTTCTATACTGATCTCCTGTTTCTCACTCGTGTCATGTTATTTTGCTTTATCAAAATATTCGACTCTAATGATAGTTAGGTCTATATCCTAACAAAAGTTGAGTCTAGATCTCAAGGATGGATACGTTTAGATCTCACTGAAGGTTAGGTCTAGATCTCAACGATGGTTAGGTCTAGATCTCAACAATGGTTAGGTCTAGATCTCAACAAAGGTTAGGTGTAAATCCCAAGGATGGTTAAGTTTAGATCCCGATGATGGTTAGGTCTTAATTCTAATGATCGTTGGGTCTAGTTCCCAACCATAGTTAAATCTAGATCCCAATGGTGGTTATGATCTTCTGGCATCCTAGATTGACGTTTTAAGATCCAGTGTGGCTACTGCCACATGTTTACCATATGATCTATGTTCTATACTGATCTCCTGTTTCTCACTCGTGTCATGTTATTTTGCTTTATCAAAATATTCGACTCTAATGATAGTTAGGTCTATATCCCAACAAAAGTTGAGTCTAGATCTCAAGGATGGATACGTTTAGATCTCACTGAAGGTTAGGTCTAGATCTCAACGATGGTTAGGTCTAGATCTCAACGATGGTTAGGTCTAGATCTCAACGATGGTTGGGTCTAGATCTCAACGATGGTTGGGTCTAGATCTCAACGATGGTTGGGTCTAGATCTCAACAATGGTTAGGTCTAGATCTCAACAAAGGTTAGGTGTAAATCCCAAGGATGGTTAAGTTTAGATCCCAATGAAGGTTAGGTCTTAATTCTAATGATCGTTGGGTCTAGTTCCCAACCATAGTTAAATATAGATCCCAATGGTGGTTATGATCTTCTGGCATCCTAGATTGACGTTTTAAGATCCAGTGTGTCTCCTTATGAAGCAGCAGCCATTACAGATCACTGCCTCAGTAAGAACCAGTCACTTGACTAATATATTTAAATGAGAAAGGAGACATGTTTCCCCGATGAACATCTTGAAGCTGTCATGGGATGTTGATTTAATGCGTTAAGTTACTCTGGGCTGCACAATTATGTTCTATTAGCCTAATTCTCATTAGTGTACTTGTACATCCAATGTACTAGATCTCACATTTCATACATGTGACAATATAACTTACATTATTCGTGTTGCAGTTAATAATCTGTCTAATAAGAACATTTTATTTAGATATCATGAATTGAACCAGCTTCAGTCCTGGAGAGGTAACTAGGTTGAGGAGGCACTGCCTTGATTTATTAAAGAGGCTGGGGAAATGATTGGGACATGATTATGCCTGGATTTGACTGTCAAATACAACCCTCCCCCTCCCCACTTCCATTTCTCCATTCAGATATTGGAGAATGCAACAGAAGGAAAGGGTGAATGATAACATTAAGGTGGGTGATAAAATCTGGTTCAGCAAAAATTTGTCAACATCTGGGTTAAAGCGTCAGTCCACCCAAAGATATCTTTGGCCCTGGAGGTCCTCATTAGACCAAAAGAGGTAAAAGACCTGGACACATGCATAACAAAAGTGAGTAAGGAATATTTATAAAACTGTAATTTCTGAAGTTTCCCCAGCGCTCCTGTGCCTTTAGTAACTCTGTGACTTCTGTGCACGCCAGCCACCCCAGTATCTCCAGTGACACCAGCACTCTGGTGACTCTGTGTCCCCTGTGAGCTCCAGCAGTCACAGTGTCTCCAATGGCTTCAGCAATCTAGCGCCCCCAGTGGCTCTGTAACACCTGTGCACTCCAGTAATCCCAGGATCTTGAGTGACCCCAGTGTCTCCAGTGACTCCAGCACTCTTGTGCCTCCAGTGACTCTGTGACCCCTGTGCACTCCAGAGACCCCAGCACTTCTACACCCCCAGTGACTTTGTGATCTTTGTGCATTCCAGTATCTCCAGTGACCCCAGTGTTTCGGTGCCTCCAGTATCTCTGTGAACCCTGTGCACTCTAGCCATCCCAGTACCTTCAGTGATCTCAGCACTCCTGCATCCCCTGTGATTCTGTGACCCCTGAGAACTGATCACCAGTGTCTCCGCTGATCCAGGTGTCCCTGTGCACTCCAGCAACCCCAGTGTCTCCAGTGACCCAGGTGCCCCTGTGCACTCCAGCAACCCCAGTGTCTCCAGTGACCCAGGTGCCCCTGTGCACTCCAGCAATCCCAGTGTCTCCAGTGACCCAGGTGCCCCCATGCACTCCAGAAATCAAAGTGTCTCCAGTGGCCCCAGAGCTCCTGCACTCCCATTGACTTTATATCCCCAGTGCACTCCAGAGACCCCAGCACTTCTACACCCCCAGTGACTTTGTGATCTTTGTGAACTTAAGTATCTACAGTGACCCCAGTGTTCCTGTGCTTCCAGTATGTCTGTGACCCCTGTGCACTCCAGCCATCCCAATATCTTCAGTGATCTCAGCACTCCTGCATTCCCTGTGACTCTGTGACCCCCTCTCCACTCCAGTGTCTCCAGTGACCCAGGCACCCCTGTGCACTCCAGCAACCCCAGTGTCTCCAGTGACCCAGGCGCCCCTGTGCACTCCAGAAATCCCAGTGTTTCCAGTGTCCCAGGCACCCCTGTGCACTCCAGAAATCCCAGTGTGCACTCTAGGACCCAGGCGCCCCTGTGCACTCCAGCAATCCCAGTGTTTCTGCAGACATGATACAGGAGATGGTCAGAGACTGCAGACATAATACAGGAGATGGTCAGAGACTGCAGACATGATACAAAAGCTCAATGCAGCCTCACCAGTACCCATCAAATGCAGCCTCACTGTGCCCATCAAATGCAGCCTCACTGTGCCCATCAGTGCAGCCTCACTGTGCTAATCAAATGCAGCTTTACTCTGCCCGTGAATGCAGTCTCACTGTGCCCATGAAGGCAGCCTCCCTGTGCCCACGAATGAAGTCTCACTGTGCCCATGAATGCAACCCCTCCTGTGCCCTATGTCCCAGTCTGCAGTCCCTGCCTGTGGGAAAGTGTGTTGTTGATGCTCGGTACGGTACCTTGCATGCCAGCAGGATATCCATGACAGCCAGCAGCAGGCAGGGTCTGTTCTTGTTTTGGATGGGGACGGTGCTCCTTCCAGAGGATCTGTTTGCTGTGAGATGGAGTGGTCCCTGGCCACCTGCACCTTCAGCCATCCTCATTTTCCAGCTGGAGAGCACTATAGGGGGCGGAGAGCACTGGCAGGGTTGAAAAGCACATGGGTGGGGGCAAAATGCAGGGTGGAGTGGGGAGTACAGGAGTGGGGAGCGGAGAGTGCTGGGGGGGAGCTTGAGAGAGCACTGGGGGGGGGGGGGCTGGAGAGCAATGGGTGGAGCTTGAGAGCACAGAGGGGCAGAAAGAACAGGGGTGGGGAGCACTAGGAGTGGGGGCTGGATAGTGATGGGGAGAGCTGGAGAGCACTGGGGGGGAGAAAGAACAGGGGTGGAGAGCACTGGGATGGTGGATAGAGAAGGATGGGGAGAGCTGGAGAGTGGGGGGGGGGGCGGGTCAGAAAGAACAGGGGTTGAGAAAACTGTGGGGGGGGGGGGCTGGGGAGTGTGGTGGGGGAGGAGAGCACTGGGGGGAGGGGCAGGGAGCACAAGGAGAACTGGGGGGCAGTAAAAAAAGTTGGATTGGATAGGAGGAGAAGCAGGGGATCGGCATATAGAGCAAATGAGCTTCTATATTCCTCCAGGCAGCCGCTGAATGCTTGATTATCCTCCTCTCCTTCCTGCAAGCATTCAGCGGCTGCATGGAGGAATATAGAAAGCTCATCTCCTCTATATGCCGCCCCCCTATAAAGGTACACAGGGCGGGCTATACGGACGGGCATCTCCTCCTGTGGATCACGGAGTTGGGTCTGTGTTCGGCGGCCGCGCTGTAACACGGTCCCACCCCCCTAGACCGGCTTGTGTGATAGGCGGAACACTGATTCTATCTACTATCACACGAGACAGTCTAGGGGGGCGGGACCATGTTACAGCGCGGCCGCCGAACACTGACCCAACCAGCTCCGTGACACACAGGGGCAGGAGAGAGGGGAGCAGTGCAGCCGCAAAGTGGCCCCAGGGCAGGAGGCCTACCAGGAAATCTCCCAGTATCCCGGTAGGCTAGTCCAGTCCTGCCCAAATTTCTCCAGTGACCCCGTCACTCCTGTGTCTCCTGTGACTCTGTGACCCCTGTGCACTCCCACGTCTCCAAAGACCCCAGTGTCTCCAGTGACTCCAGCACTCCTGTGCCTCCAGTAACTCTGTGATCCCTGTGCACTTCCATATCTCCAATTATCCCAGTGTCTCTAATGATCCCAGCACTCATGTGCCTTCAGTAACTCGGTGACCACTGTGTACTCCCATGTCTCCGGTGACCCCATCGCTTCTTTGTCTTTTTGATTGTGTGACCCCTGTGCACTCCCATATCTCCAATGACCCCAGTGTCTCCAGTGGCTCCAGCTCTCCTGTGCCTCCAGTAACTCTGTGACCCCTGTGTACTCCCATGTCTCCAATGACCCCAGTGTTTCCAGTGGCTCCAGCTCTCCTTTGCCTCCTGTAACTCTGTGACCCCTGTTCACTCCCATGTCTCCAATGGCCCCAGTGTCTCCAGTGGCTCCAGCTCTCCTGTGCCTCCTGTACCTCTGTGACCCCTGTGCACTCCCATGTCTCCAATGACCCCAGTGTCTCCAGTGTCTCCAGCTCTCCTGTGCCTCCTGTAACTCTGTGACCCCTGTGCACTCCCATGTCTATAATGACCCCAGTGTCTCCAGTGGCTCCAGCACTCCTGTGCCTCCTGTAGCTCTGTGACCCCTGTGCACTCCCATGTCTATAATGACCCCAGTGTCTCCAGTGGCTCCAGCACTCCTGTGCCTCCTGTAACTCTGGGACCCCTGTGCACTCCCATGTCTCCAATGACCCCAGTGTCTCCAGTGGCTCCAGCACTCCTGTGCCTCCGGTAACTCTCTGACCCTTCTGTACTTCCATGTCTCCAGTGACTCCAGCACTCTCTCCTCCTGTAACTCGATGACCACTGTGCACTCCTATGACTCCAGTGACCCCATTGCTTCTCTGTCTCTTTTGATTGTGTGACCCCTGTGCACTCCCATATCTCCAATGACCCCAGTGTCTCTAGGGATCCCAGCACCCCTGTGCCTCCAGTAACTCTGTGACCCCTGTGCACTCCCATGTCTCTAGTCACCCCAGCACTCCTTGGTTCGCCATTGACTTTTTGCCTTCCTCTGGATTAACTGTGGGTATAGAATTGGGTATGTGGGATTGTATGATATTATTATTTTTTTTGTGTTTGAACTAGATGTCTTTTTTCAACCTGACTAACTATGTACTATGTAACTATGTGACTCTGTGACCCCTGTGCATGTCTCCAATGACCAGTGCTGGGACAAGGTTGTCCAGTGCCCAGTGCAAAGATGCCAAATTGCGCCCCCCCCCCTCGCTTGGAGTCCCTTGGAGTTAAGGTCAGGGCACCCCATACCTGCAATATACCATTGCGCCCAGGGGAGCCACCCCTCCTGCCTACCCCTTATCCCGGCCCTGCCAATGACCCCAATGTCTCCAGTGACTCCAGCACTCCTATGCCTCCAGTAACTCTGTGGTGAACCCTGTACCCTGCTGTGTCAGACAGTGACCCCAGAAAATCCTGTGTCATTCAGTGACTCCATTGCAAAAAATGTATTTGCTATATAATTCCTTGTGTATTTTTAGCTCTTCATCGGGGATATTCAAGACTCTTTTGCTAATAATTTCACATAGCTCACAGTAACTGTGCTGTAAACAAAGCAGAACTCTCAAAATGAAAAGCCGTCAAACAACGGTAATTTTTTTTTAGTAAAAAAAGTACAATTTGCTGCACACCCCAACCCCCCCCCCCCCCCCCCGCCCCGAGTTCATGCTTTGTGCCCCAGGCGCTTTATCTGCACTAGGCCTGCTCAGCAACCATTTCGACCGCGTTCAGCATGAGTGGCTCCACTCTGGGCGGCTTGGGATCAGAGTGCGCCATGTATGCGTGTCACCGTCCCACCATGTCAAATTAAGAGGTAACTGAATTCTGCGTGCCGAAGGCCGACTGCAGACTCCCATTATCAGCCCTCGCCACGTTTTCATTTGCAAACCAAGCGCTCGGCCGTGGTGCTTACAGGAGGCTTTGTTCTGCGGAGGCGACCATTGTGATATTATTCATGGCGCCTTCGTGTGTGTCCCTCGCTAAGCCCCGCCGATGGTGATAGCAATTCAGACCTTCTGCTGGTTCCATCACACACAGGCTGAAGCTCCGGGAGATTCTTGTACTACTTAAGGCCTGACAACCGGCTTCTCTCGCTCCCCTTGCTTATTGTTTCCTTATAAAAAGGTTTAGGGACGCATGCGGACAGCTACTCCAAACTCTGCCATGCAGAGAGGCGGATAATAGCGGATGGGAGAGAACTGCCGCTGTGTGTGTCCGCATGAAAAAAAAAAAAAAAAGAAAGTGTTTTAATCCATAAGGAAAGCCATAAATATCTCAGGCCGGGGCTTCTCAATGGGATGAGAGGTCTGTGCCGGATAACGTATTGATATATGAAGGGGTGATAGGAAGTCACTGGACGGAACCAAATCCCCAATATGATCAACATAGAGATACCTCATAATAAGTAATGGGGTGTGAGAGGTGCCGACTAAGTAGAACGCATAGCAAATGCTTAAAGTGATACTAAACACACACACTGTTTAATTTACATTGTCCCTTCTATTTCTGTATAGGGATGATATCAATGTAATTAAATATATGAATATACCAGCTGATGGGACAATCACCCACAGCCACATCCCAAAGACTCCAAGAAAACAGCAATCACGTTGAGCAGCATAACAGAGTTGAAATTCATGGTTTTCGGATATTCTGTCCCTACGCGTTTCACAGACTATAGCTGCTTCCTCTGGGAACTTCAGTATATATCAACTGTGGCGGTGGCAGCTGAGGGAGAGGAGCCAGTATCTTCTGACTCTTCTGAGCGGGTGTGGGGGATATGGCTTGGGCCACTGGTGTTCCCCGTTGGGTAGCCCAATGCCCATTTGACAGTCCCCTACAGTGGCGGCTCCTCCATTAGGGGTGCCTGCCCCCCTCATCCCCTCCCTGTGCGTCCGGCCCCCTAATCTACATTCGGGGCCCTGAATGCATGGATTCCAATTGGCGGGGGGTGGGGGGTTTGAAGGACGTGATTAAAGCCAGAGGCTCTAATATACTTCACAAAAGGGTGGGCTTGGGGCGCACCCAGTTGTGTGACAATAGCGAATGAATATTGGCTTTTCTCACACTGATCCTCCTCCTGGCCAATCAGGAAGCTGGTTTGTGAGACCCGTCACCCGATTGGCTGGAAGTACAGGCGATCTTATTGGACTCCTAGGAGGAGGAGTGAGGAGACGCGTGGCGTGATGCAGAAGAGGAGAGGAGATGCCCGCCCATTGCAGCACTGCCCGCCCAGAACCTAGATGGGGTAAGTGCGGGATGACTGCCCGACCGCAAGAACCCCGTGGGGGGAGGTGTGGGTGACTCAATGGAGCATGATCGGGAGGGTTCCACTGGCCGACCAGAGGGGGGTAGGCTGTTTGCCGCCCCCCCCCCCCCAAAGAAAAACCCAGCAGGTAACCCTGTGTAACTGCCGGGGACTAGGTGGTCTGCAAGAGTGGCTATTGAACTGCAGCAGCAAAATCTATTAAATTGCATACATACTGTAGTTGATACATACTAAAGTATATACATATGCATATATGGCAGCGATCAGCGATTTTTTGCGGGACTACAACATTGCGGCGGATAAATCTGACATTAAGTGACACTTTTTGGGGACCAGTGACACTAATACAGTGATCGGTGCTAAAAAAAAAAAGCACTGTCACTGTACTAATGACACTGGCAGGGAAGGGGTTACATCAGGGGCGATCAAAGGGTTAATGTGTTCCCTAGGGAGTTTCCTGATGACATTGGCTGTAAGTTTGAGGTGGTTTCTCTGCTGCAGAATACATTTTGGGCCAATCACACGCCTCCCTGATGGTGTGGAACGACGTAGAAGTATCTGCCTGTATTTCTCAGCATTGAGGACACCATTGATCCTAAATCATGACCAAATCTCCAACTCCATTCGCAGAAATGCAGCCCCAAACTTGCTGCAAGGAGCCTCCACCATGCTTCACAGTGGGGTATTTTGGTTTTGTGCTGCCCTGGGCAAGACTAAAACTGGGAGCCCCCCCAATCTAAATTTGTCCTGCCCCTTCCTGCTTAAGATCCACCCCTTTCTCTTTAGGCCCCACCTCTTCTTATTAGAGCTCCACCACTTCAGAGGTGGGGGAGAGAGGGGGGTGAGAGAGAGAAAGGGGGTGAGAGAGAGAAGGAGGGAGAGAGATAGAGTGGGGGAGGGAGAGGGGAAAAGGTGGGGGAGAGAGGGGGTGAGAGAGAGAGAGATAGAGAGAGGGGGTGAGAGAAAGAGAGGGGTGAGAGAGAGAAGGAGGGAGAGGAATAGAGAGAGGGGGAGAGAGGGAAAGAGTGGGGGAGAGAGAGAGAGAGGGGGGGTGAGAGAAAGTAGGATGGAGAGAAATAGAGAGAGGGGGAGGGGGAGAGGTAGGGGAGAGAGGGGAGAGAGAAAGGGGGGTGAGAGAGGAGGCAGAGAGATAGAGAGAGGGGGGAAAGAGGTGGGGAGAGAGGAGGTGAGAGAGAGAGGGGTGAGAGAGGGAAGGAGGGAGAGAGAGGGGCAGAGGAGGGAAAGAGGTCGGGGAGAGAGGGGGGGAGAGAGAGAGGGGGCTGAGAGAGAGAAGGACGGAGAGGGGGAAAGAGGTGGGGGAAAGAGGGGGAGAGAGAGGGAGAGAGATAGAGAGAGGGGAGTGAAAGAGAGAGAGAGGGGTGAGAAAGAGAAGGAGGGGGAGAGATAGAGAGAGGGGGGAGGGGGGAAGAGGTGGGGGAGAGAGAGAGAGAGGGTGAGGGAGAGAAATAGAGAGAGGGGGAGGGGGGAAGAGGTGGGGGAGAGAGGGGGTGATAGAGAGAGAAAGGGGGTGAGAGAGAGAAGGAGTGAGAGAGAGAGGGGGAGAGGGGGGAAGAGGTGAGAGAGAGAGAAGGGGTGATAGAGAGAGAGGGGGGAGGGGGAAAAGAGGTGGGGGAGAGAGGGGTGAGAGAGAGGAGGGAGAGAGAGGGTGGAGGGGGAAAAGAGGTGGGGGAGAGAGGTGGGGGAGAGAGGGGTGAGAGAGAGGAGGGAGAGAGAGGGGGGAGGGGGGAGAGAGAGGGGGGGGTAAGAGGTGGGAGAGAGAGGGGGGTGAGAGAGAGAGAGAGCTGGAGAAGGGGCAAAGAGGTAAGGGGAGAGAGAGGCAAAGGGACACCAGGAGGTTCTCACACTCCCCTACCCCCTACACCCCCCAAAAAAATTACACCGGACTCTCACCTTCAGGCACCCTGCAGCTCATAAGGCAATACCTATACAGAGTTTGGTAAATGTCAATAGGACAGTAGATAATATTTAGTAAGGAGTATATCCAAAAGGCAGTAGCTAATACAGAGATGGGTAGTAGGTGTCCAAAAGACGAGAAGCTAATGGAAGGGGAGATTCCAATAAATCAGGAGGTAAACCTTAGAAGGGTATGTGTGCATTGTTGGGCACTGATAGATGTAAGGGGGGGGTGCATTGTTGGGCACTCATTGATGTAAGGAGGGACTCTGTTGGGCACTCATTGATGTAAGGGGGGACTCTGTTGGGCACTCATTGATGTAAGGGGGGCGCATTGTTGGGCACTCATTGATGTAAGGGGGGGTGCATTGTTGGGCACTGATAGATGTAAGGGGGGACTCTGTTGGGCACTCATTGATGTAAGGGGGGACTCTGTTGGGCACTCATTGATGTAAGGGGGGACTCTGTTGGGCACTCATTGATGTAAGGGGGGACTCTGTTGGGCACTCATTGATGTAAGGGGGGACTCTGTTGGGCACTCATTGATGTAAGGGGGGGCTCTGTTGGGCACTCATTGATGTAAGGGGGGACTCTGTTGGGCACTCATTGATGTAAGGGGGGACTCTGTTGGTGCTTTTTAAAGAAAATAAACTGTCAGACATCGCACACCTTTTTATTTTTAATGCACCTGGAATATATTTAGCTGATTTAAACTGGGAGTTCAGTTTAGCTTTAGGCTCCATTTCCACTAGTGCGATTTGTCATGCAACTTTGGACATATAAACTCCAGTGCAATATTCCCAGCGCACACATTCCTGTAGAGATGGCTGTATCTATAAGTGAACCAGAGAGTGTAACGTTGCATCAAAGTCACACTCCAAGGTCTCACTCTAAATCGCACGACTTTGGAGTCGCACTATTGGAAGCAGGGCATTAGTGTTGGAAAATAGACGGCAGAGGTAAATTGCAGGCTGCTAGAGTGGATACCTTTGCTCTAGGGGTGTGTAGAATACCTTTGACAAACAATTCCATGCAGCGTACAGCGGCCGTAGGGTTAAACGCAGACACATGTGAGAAATATTCCAGGGCCTTTAGGTCATTACGTTTTTTTTTAGCACCTTATTTTATTGGTAGTAAAAAATATCACGCATCGTGCAACAACAAAGCGTCCGGTTTTATCTCGTGCGGGAACTGGGGGTCACGTGACGACTCCGCGTGACATCTGCGCCAGCCCGTCTCTAACTCCGATGCCGCGTCGCTCCAGAAGACAGCAGATTGTTAAGATCAAGATTTCACGAGGCGGATAACGATGGAGGCCGCGCCATGCCCCCCCAACGGCTCTCTATGATCTCTTCCATTAATCTTTATGGACAGCTTATGGTTTATTTAATGATCGCTTCCCTCCCTCGAAAGAAGAAAAGAAAACTCGGAGGGGAAATGTCACCATCTAATCTGCGTCAACATCTACACCGGGAAATCACATGGGAGTGGTAATTAGTTTCAGGGAATGCAGATTCAAAGTAATGGGGGAAAGATTTACAAATACGACTACCAGGGCTTGTTTGGGCAACCAGATGGAGATGATGAGGTCATAGAAGATGGTGTTATCTCCAGACAACACTCTTCTGAAAATGTGCTAGTGAAGCGCTGGACCAGAAACTTGACGAAGGGTAGAGGTGGAGAAGTGTCCTCAGTGACTCCAGGGCTCCTGTGCCTCCAGTAACTCTGTGACCCCTGTGCACTCCCATGTCTCCAATGACCCCGGTGTCCCCAGTAACTCCAGCACTCCTGTGCCTTTTGGCTAAGATCAAGTGTAGTATCTGTTCTTATCAGTTTTTTGGGTGTGTTTGCACGCCATGGGCTTTTTCAAAAAAAAATCTGTTCTTATCAGTTACCAGGAGGTGGCGCTTGCTTCCGTCCCTGTTCTACGGCGAGGTGGAGCAGGGTTGGCGGTTGCTATGCAAAGCCTGCTGGTGTAAAGGTGACCTGGAGCGGTTCGTAGCCGAAAGGGAAGCCTTCTGATGGGGACGGAGAACCACTGGTCGAAGCCAGGGGAGGGGACCCTGGCCTTTTGGCCTGGATTGTGGCAGCTTTAGCTCCGGTCAGTTTTTCGGGATTGGAACGCTTGTTCCCCTTTGTAGGGTGGGGGGAGCGGCCAGTACGTCCCGAATGTAATTAGGTAGGAGTGATGGGAGTGAGGGTGGGACCTGATGGTAAAGGGTCTCACTAAGCTCCTGGATCTCAATACCTTCCTGATTAGGGTGGGGGCTGTTGTGGTCTGGGCTGGGGGGCCAGGGATGCTTTTGTTGGAAAGCCCGTGGTGATGTGCTCCTGGAGTGGCAGTCCAGGGGTGCCTTCTTTCACTGTGCGTCAGCACTTTGATTTAGGCACCTAGGTCACGTCACCATTACACGCTTTTTTACACCTGCCTCTAGGGCCCGGCCTTTTGGCTAGGACCAGAGGATTTTTTGATTCCTGGCCGGAGGGCCGGCCATTGTATTGCACAATGGTCACTTTTCACTCTCCTCTTCACTATCCATTCCTCACTTTTTATTTATTTTATTTGTGTGTGTTTTGTCAGTCTGTCACTGCACGTTTGATGAGTAGGGTGTCGGTCCTCGGACCAATCCTGAAAGTCTCTGGGAGAGCGGACATAGGCCTTCTGGCTTGGTCCAATCTCCATGAGGGGGGCCTACCTTCGGGGAAGCCCCCATAGTACCAAGTACCTAGGAGGTTCCGTTTCGGCAGTCCTCCCGGGGAAAGGAGGTCTTCCGGTTTCGTCCGGGGACCACTGTGTTGAGTCTGGTACCTCAGTCCCTGTCTGGAGCCTAACGCCCCGGGGGATCAGGGTATGGTCCTTCTTTTGGAGGACATCAGGCACCCGTCTGCACTTTTTAGTGTTTCACTCTTTATGTGTGTGCACTTTTTTTATGCACCGGGTGGAAGTTTTTTGGGTGTGTTTGCACGCCATGGGCTTTTTCAATAGAAAAAATCTGTTCTTATCAGTTACCAATAGGTGGCGCTTGCTTCCGTCCCTGTTCTACGGCGAGGTGGAGCAGGGGTGGCGGTTGCTATGCAAAACCTGCTGGTGTAAAGGTGACCCGGAGCGGTTCGTAGCCGAAAGGGAAGCCTTCTGATGAGGATGGAGAACCACGGGTCGGCGCCAGGGGAGGGGACCCTGGCCTTCTGCCCTGGATTGGGGCAGCTTTAGCTCCGGTCAGTTTTTCGGGAGGGAACGTTGGATCCCCTTTCTCCCACCGGGGGAACGGCCTGTACTTCCCGAATGTAATTAGGTAGGAGTGATGGGAACGAGGGTGAGGCCTGATGGCAAAGGGCTCTCACTAAGCTCCCGGATCTCCATGCCTTTCTTGCTGGGGTGGGGGGCTGCTTTTGTCGAAAAGCCTATGGTGAGGTGCCCCCCCTGAAGTGGCAGGTCAGGGGGTGCCTTGCATTCACTGTGATTTATCACTTTGAAGTTTGGTACCACGGACACTTCACCGTATACACACTTTTCACATCTGCCTCTAGGGCCCAGCCTTTTGGCTAGGACCAGAGGAATTTTTGATTCCTGGCCGGAGGGGCTGGTCATTGTTTTACACAATGACCACTCTTTCACTCTCTTCTCCACTATCCCTTCCCCACTTTTTATTTATTTTATTTGTGTGGTTTGTCACGTTTTGTGTTGTCACTTGCATGTGTGACTAGTAGGGTGTCGGTCCTCGGGCCAACCCTGAAAGTCTTGTGGGAGGGGGGACATAGGCCTTCTGGCTTGGTTCGCCCTCTCTATGGGGGGTCTCCCTTCGGGGGAGCCCCTACCCTAGTACCTGGGTGGGTCTGTTTCGGCAGACCTTCCGGAAAAAGGCGGTTGTCTGGCTTCGGCTGGATGGGCCATGTATTGGTACCTCAGTCCTTGTCTGGAGCCTAACGCCCCGGGGGATCAGGGTAAGGTCCTTCCTAGTGGAGGACAGCAGACACCCGTTGCACATTTTTGTGTTTCACTCTTGATGTGTGTGCACTTTTTTTGGCACCGGGTGGAAATTTTTGGGTGTGTTTTGCACGCCATAGGCTTTTTCAATTGAAAAAAGAAAAAATCTGTTCTTATCAGTTACCAGGAGGTGGCGCTTGCTTCCGTCTCTGTTCTACGGCGAGGTGGAGCAGGGGTGGCGGTTGCTATGCAAAACCTGCTGGTGTGACGGTAACCTGGAGCGGTTCGTAGCCAAAAGGGAAGCCTTCTGATGAGGATGGAGAACCACTGGTCAGTGCCAGGGGAGGGGACCCTGGCCTTCTGGCCTGGATTGGGGCAGCTCTAGCTCCGGTCAGTTTTTCGGTAGGGAACGTTGGTTCCCCTTTCTCCCACTGGGGGAATGTCCAGTACTTCCCGAATGTAATTAGGTAGGAGTGATGGGAGCGATGGTGAGACCTGATGGCAAAGGGCTCTCACTAAGCTCCTGGATCTCCATGCCTTTCTGGCTGGGGTGGGGGCTGCTGTGGTCTGGGTTGGGGATGCTTTTTTATTTTTATTTTTTTTTAATCACTCTGATGTTTGGCACCGTGGTCACGTCACCATAACACATCTTTTCACACCTGCCTCTAGGGCCGGGCCTTTTGGCTGGGACCAGAGGAATTTGGCCACTCTTTTCACTCTCCTCTCCACTATCCCTTCCCCACTATATTTATTTCATATGTGTGTGTGTCACGTTTTATGTTGTCACTGCACGTGTGGCGAGTAGGGTGTCGGTCCTCGGGCCAACCCTGAAAGTCTTGTGGGAGGGTGGACATAGGCCTTCTGGTTTGGTTCGCCCTCTCTTTGGGGGTCTCCCTTTGGGGGAGCCCCTACCCTAGTACCTGGGTGGGTCTGTTTCGGCAAACCTTCCGGAGAAAGGTGGTCGTCTGGTTTCGGGCCAGATGGGCCATGTATGGTCCCCCTGGGGATCAGGGTAATGTCCTTCCTAGTGGCTGACAGTCGTACACCCGTTGCACGTTTTTGTGTTTCACTCTTGATGTGTGTGCAGTTTTTTGGCACCGGGTGAAAGTTTTTCAGTGTGTTTTGCACACCACAGGCTTTTCAATAGAAAAAAAACTCCTGTGCCTCCAGTAACTCTGTGACCCCTGTACACTCCCATGTCTCCAATGACCCCGGTGTCCCCAGTAACTCTGTGACTCCTTTGCACTCCCATGTCTTCGATGACCCCAGTGTCTATAGTGACTCCAGGAATCCTGTGCCTCCAGTAACTCTGTGATCCCTGTGCACTCCCATGTTTCCAATGACCCCAGAGTCTCCAGTGACTACATCACCCCTGTGTCTCCAGTAACTCAGTAACCCCTGTGCACTTCCATGTCTCCAATGACTCCAGTGTCGATAGCACCCCTGTGCCTAAAGTAACTCTGTGACCCCTGTACACTCCTATGTCTCCAATGACCCCAGTGTCCCCAGTAACTCCAGCACTCCTGTGCCTCCAGTAACTCTGTGATCCCTTTGCACTCCCATGTCTTCGATGACCCCAGTGTCTCCAGTGACTCCAGAGCTCCTGTGTCTCCAGTAACTCTGTGACCCCTGTGCACTTCCATGTCTCCAATGACCCCGGTGTCTCCAGCGACTACTTCACCACTGTGCCTCCAGTAACTCTGTGACCCCTGTACACTCCCATGTCTCCAATGACCCCAGTGTCCCCAGTAACTCCAGCACTCCTGTGCCTCCAGTAACTCTGTGATCCCTGTGCACTCCCATGTCTCCAATGACCTCGGCGTCTCCAGCGACGCCCCTGTGTCTACAGTAACTCTGTGACCCCTGTGCACTTCCATGTTTCGAATGGCCCCAGTGTCTCCAGTGTCTCCAGCACTCTTGTGTTTCCAGTAACTCTGTGACCCCTGTGCACTCCCATGTCTCCAGTGACCCCAGTGTCTCCAGTGACTCCAGTACTCTTGTGTCTCCAGTAACTATGTGACCCCTGTGCACTCCCATGTCTGCAATTACTCCAGTGTCCCCAATAACTCCAGCACTCTGGGGCCTCCAGTAACTCTGTGATCCCTGTGCACTTCCATGTCTCCAATTACTCCAGTGTCTACAGTGACTACATCACTCCTGCGCAGTGGAGTACTAAGTGGGGGGCGGGCCGCCCTGGGTGCCACACACTGAGGGGGGTGTCAGGCCAGCGCCCCCCCCTCCGCAACTGAAGAGGAGACAGCGCCGTGCCTCGGGTTCGCAGCCCACACAGAGAGAGCCCGAGGCACTGGGCGGCATTGCAGGGAGGAGGTGCGAGCAGTACCCGAGTGGAGTGACATCTACCGGCTCAGTTATCCGGGACCCGGCGCAATAATCCCCTTCTCTCTGTGGTCGCGTTGCGCGGCCGTTCTGATCAGTCCCGGCAGCGGCTGTCACTCACAGCCGAGCAGAGTGAAGCCGCCTCCCCCTCCTCCATGCACAGCACTGTGTAGACATAAAGGAGGAGGGGGAGGTCCTGCGTCTCCAGTAACTCTCTGACCCCTGTGCACTTCCATGTTTTGAATGGCCCCAGTGTCTCCAGTGACTCCAGCACTCTTGTGTCTCCAGTAACTATGTGACCTCTGTGCACTCCCAAGTCTCCAATGACCTTAGTGATCCCAGAAGGGTAGCGGTGGAGATTCAAAGCTGGGCAGCGCTCTGTTGACCAGGGGTCCCCTAGAAGGTCCCCGGAGTAGTCTGAGAAATGTGGATTGGATGGGAGCACCACAGCACTAGGTGTGGTTGTCCATAACAGCCCCGATTCCTAGGCTTTCACTCCCAATAATTCCTGTCCAGTTTTATCCTCAATCAGGGCCGAAGCAACCTTAAGGCGGCTCAGGCAGTCTCCTTAGGGCCAGTACCATCTTAAGAGCATTATAGGCCCCTGGGCAATACAGTGCACTGGGGCCCTGTCTACACAATCACGCACGAGAATAAAAATGCAAATTATCAATAAGGCTATATTTATTGGTACTTCCAACAAAATCAGTGTTTAAACATTAAGACAACATTTGGACAATATAACACGAGTTTGAAAAGTAAGAAATTGAAAAACAAGAAATTACAGATTGAAATGGGACAGTACAGAAGCACTAATTATGTGTAAGCGTGTAAGCGGGAGATATTTGTAATCTGGCGGTGCTGGGGACTTCTGGTCACCCTAGGCTAGTGGCCAGCAGGGCCCACAGGTCAGTGGCCAGATCCCAGCAGGACCCACAAGCTGTGGACCTGTGGGTCCTGCTGGGAGCGGACAATAGCCTGTGGGTCCTGCTGGCCACAGTCTGTGGGTCCTGCTGGGAGCTGGCTGCAGACCTATGAGTCCTGCTGGGAGCTGGCCACTGACCTGTGGGTCCTGCTGGGAGTGGACTATAGCCTATGGGTCCTGCTGGCCACTGACCTGACCTGTAGGTCCTGCTGGGAGCTGGCTGCGGACCTATGAGTCCTGCTGGGAGCTGGCCACTGACCTGTGGGTCCTGCTGGGAGTGGACTATAGCCTATGGGTCTTGCTGGCCATGGTCTGTGGGTATTGCTGGGAGCCGACCATGGCATGTTGGTTCTGCTGGCCTGTAGGCCGTGGGCAGCTCCCAGGAGGATTCACAGGCCACGGGCAAGGTAAATTAGGTATATGGGGGGCAGATCGAGGGGATGATTGATCCTGTGGGGGTGTCAGGGTCTCTCACCTCAGCTTGCTCGGCAGACTCAGTGCTCAGCAGCAGCAGGACAGGGCCTCTCTTCCTCCTTCTCCACGGCTTCCTCCAGTCCTGGGGGGGGGTGAGTGATGATGTTGCTCCTGGCCAGGGGTCACATCTACTCCACAGTACTGTTACTGTACCTCCAGCCAGCAGTGGCGCGCCCAGGCCAGCCACATCACGTGGTGTTTTTACACAGTGTCCAGCCAAGCAGAGGCACTGGGGCAGGCAAAATATCCTGGATTCCGACTGCAGCGATGGGAGTTGTAGCACGCGGTAGGCTGGCTGCGCTGCTCTCCTCAGACTGACTCCACCCCCGGGAGCAGGGAGATGGAGCACGCAGCCGCCCATAAACAACAGCGGCGGCCGTCACGAGATGCTACCTGACAGACTGCCACTCAATAATGAGTCATTCAGCGATCAGCGGGCGGACACACTCAGACAGCCGCGGCGTGGCACTGGCCGGCAGCCATTGTTTCGGTTATACAAAAACAGTACAGCACTTAATTTGGGGGGGGCATAAGGGGGGGCACGGAGTAAAATTGGGGGGGGGGTCATGGCCCCGTCATGGCCCCACGCTGGTGATGCCATTGCACAGCACTGGCACAATGTGGCAGCGAACTTTGTGACATCTGAATGATACTTGGCTGGTGGGGCCCCCGGGCAACTGCCCAGCGTGCCCATGAGAAAATAGGGCGCCAACATGGGGGGGCATAAAAGCTGAACCCCCAGCCACTTGCTAGTGAGTCAGATCTTTAACCAATCTGCAGACGTCTTTTGTTATTCACTTTAGTAAAGCCAACTGTTGGCTTCTATATGGAAGTGCGGAGCTGCCTCCCACTTCCACAACCAATGCCGTGATGTCGCATGTCGCCCCCCTCCCCAATGCGACCCTCCTGCCATGTTCACCGGGCTCTGCTATGCCACCAGTGGGCCTTGGGCAGTCATGGCGGGTGTCGCTGGGAAGGACGGCAGGATACTCTGCCAGGGACTGGACTATCTCATCTCTGTACTCCGTCCTTTTCTTTGTCTCCAAAGTGAGAGTTTTGCACACACCTATGCACTGATCTTTTCTTCCTCTGCACGGCTCTCCAGGTTGCTTGAATTGTCAGGAGCCGGCGCTACAGAGGAAGCATCAGCTTATGCGGCTGATGATCTGGGATGGCGAGTCTGCAACCTGTTGATCGTGATCTGTTCCTACCGATCCGCCATTCCAGAGAATGGGCATGCGCTTTACCTTGTGTGAGGTCATGGGCCACTTTAGAGAGCTTTGGTTGAGCGCCCCCTGCTGTAGGCTCTTGGCTCTTGTAGGCATTGTGGTTTGCAAGTGGTTTACCGGGATTAAGGCTGAAGATATCATCCATAATCCTGGTATTGTTTTCTTCGGCCAGCGTCTGGCTTTCTCTTGAAAGTGTTCCAAGCAGCTCACGAGTAGTGATGGACGAACTTCCGACGGGACGTTTCGCGAACGCGAAACGCGAACGGACACAAACGTTCGCGAAAACGACCGTTCGCCGCGGGCTCCATTGACTTCAATGGGAGGCGAATTTCGCAAACCTTTAGGTCGAATTTGCGGCCACGGGGTAATTATTAGGGGGTAGCACGTAGTCCCACCACCTGGACAATAGCATAATACATGTATGAGGTGAATTTGGGATCGATAACTACAAGCATTTTTTTTTTATTTGGGAAATTGTTCTGACAATTCAGGACTATGGAGCTAATGAAGGCAATGGAGGAGAGGGAAGGTCAGGGACCAGGGTAGGCAAACAAGAGGGTGCAGGAGATACAGAGCACTGACAGCAGCACCGTAATACAGAGCACTGACATCAGCACCGTGACATACAGCGCTGACAGCAGCTCCGTGACATACAGCGCTGACAGCAGCTCCGTGACATACAGCGCTGACAGCAGCTCCGTGACATACAGCGCTGACAGCAGCTCCGTGACATACAGCGCTGACAGCAGCTCCGTGACATACAGCGCTGACAGCAGCACCGTGACATACAGCGCTGACAGCAGCTCCGTGACATACAGCGCTGACAGCAGCTCCGTGACATACAGCGCTGACAGCAGCTCCGTGACATACAGCACTGACAGCAGCTCCGTGACATACAGCGCTGACAGCAGCTCCGTGACATACAGCGCTGACAGCAGCACCGTGACATACAGCGCTGACAGCAGCTCCGTGACATACAGCGCTGACAGCAGCTCCGTGACATACAGCGCTGACAGCAGCTCCGTGACATACAGCGCTGACAGCAGCTCCGTGACATACAGCGCTGACAGCAGCTCCGTGACATACAGCGCTGACAGCAGCTCCGTGACATACAGCGCTGACAGCAGCTCCGTGACATACAGCGCTGACAGCAGCTCCGTGACATACAGCGCTGACAGCAGCTCCGTGACATACAGCGCTGACAGCAGCTCCGTGACATACAGCGCTGACAGCAGCTCCGTGACATACAGCGCTGACAGCAGCACCGTAAGCAGCCCCAGGAGGAAGTCAGCACAGCACAGGGATGGTGTGATCCCCTCATAATAAGAACCCCCAGGAGGAAGTCAGCACAGCACAGGGATGGTGGGAGCCCCTCATAATAAGAACACCCAGGAGGAAGTCAGCACAGCACAGGGATGGTGGGAACCCCTCATAATAAGCAGCCCCAGTAGAAATATGACACCGCTCAACCTCTTCAAAGAGGAGGGTAGGGGCATATAGTACGGTGTGCTTTTTTGGGTCAGGGAAGTGAGCCAAATGAATTAAGAAGGTCTGTGTGCTTGATTCCAAAAATTGTTTATAGACATATACATGGTCTACTGATCACATGTGTTGAATTCCTCCGAGATCCATGCCTCATTCATTTTTAGAAATGTGAGGTAGTTAACACTGTGGTGAGCTAGGCGAGTACGCTTATCGGTCACAATCCCCCCTGCTGCGCTGAACGTCCTTTCGGACAGGACACTGGATGAGGGGCAAGCCAACAGTTCGATTGCAAATTGGGCAAGCTCTGGCCAGAGGTCAAGCCTGCCCACCCAGTAGTCTAGGGGTTCATCACTCCTCAGAGCGTCCACATCGGCCGTTAACCCAATGTAGTCGGACACCTGACGGTCTAGGCGTTCCCTGATGCTGGATCCGGATGACACCTGTCGATGGGTCGGCTGAAAGAATGACCTCATATCCGAAGTCACCAACACATCTTCAAACCGGCCTCTTCTTGCAGGCGCTGTTGGATTGGTACCCGCAAATCCTTCTCTGGGAGTGGGAATTGCTCCTCTGCCAGCGCACGCAAAAGCAGAATGCAGCATTTCTCGAAGCAAGGCCTGGAAGTGCTGCATTCTGACAGCCCTCTGCGACGGCGGTAACATTTCCGCCATTTTGTGTTTGTACCGGGGGTCTAAGTACGTTGCCACCCAGTACTGGTCCTTGACCCTCATGCTTTTTATACGGGGGTCCCTATTAAAACACTGGAGCATGAAGGCCCCCATTTGCACTAAAGTGGAAGCGGTGTGGTGGCCTGGCTCCTGCTCATCATCCAGGATAATGTCGTCCTCTTCATTCTCCTCTCCCCATCCTCGCACAACAGGGATCCCAGAAAGGTTTAAAGCATGCTCTTCTTGCTCCTGCTCATCCGCCCCGGCACCATCCTCCTCTGACTCCTCATCAGACTCCTGTTGTTGACTTGTCTCAGATAGAGTAGCCCCCCCTGGGAATTCATCCAGCATTGCGACTTCCTCATCTTCCCGCTCCTGCTCCTCCACAGCCTGATCAATGACACGACGCAATGCACGCTCCAGAAAGAAGGCATAAGGTACCATGTCACTGATGGCGCCATGGCTGCGACTGACCAGTTTGGTGATCTCCTCAAATGGCCGCAGAAGTCTGCATGTGTCGCGCATGAGCAGCCACTGGCGCGGTGAAAAAAAACCCAGCTCCCCAGAACCGTTTCTTTCGCAGAGTTCATACAGGTAGACGTTAACTGCACGTTTCTGCTGGAGCAGCCTATCAAGCATATAGAAGGTTGAGTTCCATCGCGTCGGGCAATCGCAAATAAGACGTCTGACCGGCAGATGGTGTCGCCGCTGAATGTCAGCAAGGCGAGCCATGGCCGTGTAAGATCTTCTGAAATGGGCCGAGATTTTCCTTGCCTGCCGCAAGATGTCCTGGACCCCAGGGTATTTGACAAGGAATCGCTGCACGACCAAGTTTAAGACGTGTGCCATGCACGGCACGTGCGTGATTTTGCCCTGTTTCAATGCGCTAAGCAGATTGGCACCGTTGTCACACACCACTTTACCAACTGTCAAATTGAGCGGTGTTAGCCACTCATCTGCCTGTGAACGCAAAGCTGAAAGGAGTGCCGGGCCAGTGTGGCTCTTTGCTTCCAGGCACAACAGACGCAGCACGGCATGGCAACGTCTCACCTGGCATGTGGAATAGGTTCTGGGGAGCTTGGGCGGTGCAGTGGAAGAGACGCTAGCAGCGGAAAAGGAGGAGGCAGCTGAGGAGGAGAGGGAGGAGGATGGAGTAGGAGGAGGAGAAGAAGAGTCAGGCCTGCATGCAATCCGTGGCGGTAAAACCAAATCTACACGGGTGCCACGGGTTACATGCTTGACGGCCGTCAGAAGGTTCACCCAGTGGGCAGTAAAACTGATATACCTTCCCTGCCCGTGTTTGCTAGACCACGTGTCTGTGGTCAGATGTATCTTGGCACCGACACTGTGTGCCAGAGATACATTCACTTGCCGCTGAACATGGCCATATAGCTCTGGGATGCCCTTCTCTGAGAAATACTTCCTTCCTGGGACCTTCCATTGTGGTGTTCCAATGGCCACAAATTTGCGAAAGGCCTCCGAGTCCACCAGTTTATATGGCAGTAGTTGGCGGGCTATGAGTTCTGACAAGCCAGCCGCCAACCGTTGGGCAAGAGGGTTATCCGGCGTCATCATTTTTTTACGCTCAAACATTAGGCCCACGGAAGCCTGCCTTTTTGCAGAAAAATGTGAGCTTGGCGTGATGGAAGGTGGAGTGGAGGACAATTGTGAGGAGAGAGGAGAAGGAGAAGTAGAAGACGAGGCTGGACGGTGAGAGCCTGCAGTGTGGCTTTGTGTGTTCCGTTGCTCCCACTGGGCTCGGTGATGGCTGCTCATGTGCCTTCTTAAGGCGGTCGTCCCTAGGTGAGTATTGGGCTTACCGCGACTAACGCGTTGACTGCAAAGATTGCAGATGGCAACGCTATTGTCAGCAGCGGACACGTTAAAAAAAGCCCACACTGCGGAGCCATGTGCCGGTGTCCTGGGAGCGCCAGATGTGACCGTACATGGTCGATGACTCGCTCCTGATACATTTGCAGTCTGCTTTGTCCCTGCTGTGCAATGTAAGTCATTGCTGCTTCTCCTCCCTATCTGCTGGTCCATATCTCCCTCTGAACTCCCCTCCTCTTCCTCTCTTGTGGGCACCCACGTGACATCACTAGACACGTCATCATCAACGTCACCTTCCCCACCGCTATAAGTAGAGTAGGCAGCAACACCGGGGACCAACCTCCTCCTTGGGCTGATCTGGGTACTGGCGTCAGACTGCTGAGTAGCGCTTGTTGCTACCTCCTCTTCCTGATCCAATACCAAGAGTGGCTGCGCATCAGAAATGTCCTCTTGATATGGATCGGAAAATAATTCCAGTGACTCAAGCGGAAGGTATGTGGTGGTGGTGGTGGTGGTCGTGTTGTTGGTGGTAGTGTCTTTGGGGGTGCACATAGCAGAGAGTGAAGAAGAGGGTGCAGATCGAGAGGATGAGGAGGGTGCAGAAGAGTAAGGCTGAGCGAGCCACTCAACCAAGTCTGGTGCATCCTTTAAAGTAATTGAACGCACCTTCTGCAACTTCCCACTTTGGCTCAAGCCTGTTGCTCCTGCCCTACCCCTACCACCCCTGCGGAAGGGCCTGCCTCTTCCTCTGCATGTCATTTTTTAAATGACCCTGTGACAAAACTCTTAGTCCCTATACCGCTGAAGGACTGCTGCAGTATAGGTGAGCGGTCAGCAGTGGTGCACGTCAACCCTATCTATTGTGGACCTATAGCGGTCCTTACAGAACAGCAGACTGTACCGCACTCAAGCCTATGTACCGTAGCACCCTATACCAAGTTACCAGTCCTTATAAGAACTTTTGTGGACCAAGCAGGTTGTGTATTAGTGTTTAGCAGACTGTACGTCAGTCCCTATACCGCTGAAGGACTGCTGCAGTATAGGGCAGCGGTCAGCAGTGGTGCACGTCAACCCTATCTATTGTGGACCGATAGCGGTCCTTACAGAACAGCAGACTGTACCGCACTCAAGCCTATGTACCGTAGCACCCTATACCAAGTTACCAGTCCTTATAAGAACTTTTGTGGACCAAGCAGGTTGTGTATTAGTGTTTAGCAGACTGTACGTCAGTCCCTATACCGCTGAAGGACTGCTGCAGTATAGGGCAGCGGTCAGCAGTGGTGCACGTCAACCCTATCTATTGTGGACCGATAGCGGTCCTTACAGAACAGCAGACTGTACCGCACTCAAGCCTATGTACCGTAGCACCCTATACCAAGTTACCAGTCCTTATAAGAACTTTTGTGGAACAAGCAGGTTGTGTGTTAGTGATTAGCAGACTGTACGTCAGTCCCTATACCGCTGAAGGACTGCTGCAGTATAGGTGAGCGGTCAGCAGTGGTGCACGTCAACCCTATCTATTGTGGACCGATAGCGGTCCTTACAGAACAGCAGACTGTACCGCACTCAAGCCTATGTACCGTAGCACCCTATACCAAGTTACCAGTCCTTATAAGAACTTTTGTGGAACAAGCAGGTTGTGTGTTAGTGATTAGCAGACTGTACGTCAGTCCCTATACCGCTGAAGGACTGCTGCAGTATAGGTGAGCGGTCAGCAGTGGTGCACGTCAACCCTATCTATTGTGGACCGATAGCGGTCCTTACAGAACAGCAGACTGTACCGCACTCAAGCCTATGTACCGTAGCACCCTATACCAAGTTACCAGTCCTTATAAGAACTTTTGTGGACCAAGCAGGTTGTGTATTAGTGTTTAGCAGACTGTACGTCAGTCCCTATACCGCTGAAGGACTGCTGCAGTATAGGGCAGCGGTCAGCAGTGGTGCACGTCAACCCTATCTATTGTGGACCGATAGCGGTCCTTACAGAACAGCAGACTGTACCGCACTCAAGCCTATGTACCGTAGCACCCTATACCAAGTTACCAGTCCTTATAAGAACTTTTGTGGAACAAGCAGGTTGTGTGTTAGTGATTAGCAGACTGTACGTCAGTCCCTATACCGCTGAAGGACTGCTGCAGTATAGGGCAGCGGTCAGCAGTGGTGCACGTCAACCCTATCTATTGTGGACCGATAGCGGTCCTTACAGAACAGCAGACTGTACCGCACTCAAGCCTATGTACCGTAGCACCCTATACCAAGTTACCAGTCCTTATAAGAACTTTTGTGGAACAAGCAGGTTGTGTGTTAGTGATTAGCAGACTGTACGTCAGTCCCTATACCGCTGAAGGACTGCTGCAGTATAGGTGAGCGGTCAGCAGTGGTGCACGTCAACCCTATCTATTGTGGACCGATAGCGGTCCTTACAGAACAGCAGACTGTACCGCACTCAAGCCTATGTACCGTAGCACCCTATACCAAGTTACCAGTCCTTATAAGAACTTTTGTGGACCAAGCAGGTTGTGTATTAGTGTTTAGCAGACTGTACGTCAGTCCCTATACCGCTGAAGGACTGCTGCAGTATAGGGCAGCGGTCAGCAGTGGTGCACGTCAACCCTATCTATTGTGGACCGATAGCGGTCCTTACAGAACAGCAGACTGTACCGCACTCAAGCCTATGTACCGTAGCACCCTATACCAAGTTACCAGTCCTTATAAGAACTTTTGTGGAACAAGCAGGTTGTGTGTTAGTGATTAGCAGACTGTACGTCAGTCCCTATACCGCTGAAGGACTGCTGCAGTATAGGGCAGCGGTCAGCAGTGGTGCACGTCAACCCTATCTATTGTGGACCGATAGCGGTCCTTACAGAACAGCAGACTGTACCGCACTCAAGCCTATGTACCGTAGCACCCTATACCAAGTTACCAGTCCTTATAAGAACTTTTGTGGAACAAGCAGGTTGTGTGTTAGTGATTAGCAGACTGTACGTCAGTCCCTATACCGCTGAAGGACTGCTGCAGTATAGGTGAGCGGTCAGCAGTGGTGCACGTCAACCCTATCTATTGTGGACCGATAGCGGTCCTTACAGAACAGCAGACTGTACCGCACTCAAGCCTATGTACCGTAGCACCCTATACCAAGTTACCAGTCCTTATAAGAACTTTTGTGGACCAAGCAGGTTGTGTATTAGTGTTTAGCAGACTGTACGTCAGTCCCTATACCGCTGAAGGACTGCTGCAGTATAGGGCAGCTGTCAGCAGTGGTGCACGTCAACCCTATCTATTGTGGACCGATAGCGGTCCTTACAGAACAGCAGACTGTACCGCACTCAAGCCTATGTACCGTAGCACCCTATACCAAGTTACCAGTCCTTATAAGAACTTTTGTGGAACAAGCAGGTTGTGTGTTAGTGATTAGCAGACTGTACGTCAGTCCCTATACCGCTGAAGGACTGCTGCAGTATAGGGCAGCGGTCAGCAGTGGTGCACGTCAACCCTATCTATTGTGGACCGATAGCGGTCCTTACAGAACAGCAGACTGTACCGCACTCAAGCCTATGTACCGTAGCACCCTATACCAAGTTACCAGTCCTTATAAGAACTTTTGTGGAACAAGCAGGTTGTGTGTTAGTGATTAGCAGACTGTACGTCAGTCCCTATACCGCTGAAGGACTGCTGCAGTATAGGTGAGCGGTCAGCAGTGGTGCACGTCAACCCTATCTATTGTGGACCGATAGCGGTCCTTACAGAACAGCAGACTGTACCGCACTCAAGCCTATGTACCGTAGCACCCTATACCAAGTTACCAGTCCTTATAAGAACTTTTGTGGACCAAGCAGGTTGTGTATTAGTGTTTAGCAGACTGTACGTCAGTCCCTATACCGCTGAAGGACTGCTGCAGTATAGGGCAGCGGTCAGCAGTGGTGCACGTCAACCCTATCTATTGTGGACCGATAGCGGTCCTTACAGAACAGCAGACTGTACCGCACTCAAGCCTATGTACCGTAGCACCCTATACCAAGTTACCAGTCCTTATAAGAACTTTTGTGGACCAAGCAGGTTGTGTATTAGTGTTTAGCAGACTGTACGTCAGTCCCTATACCGCTGAAGGACTGCTGCAGTATAGGGCAGCGGTCAGCAGTGGTGCACGTCAACCCTATCTATTGTGGACCGATAGCGGTCCTTACAGAACAGCAGACTGTACCGCACTCAAGCCTATGTACCGTAGCACCCTATACCAAGTTACCAGTCCTTATAAGAACTTTTGTGGAACAAGCAGGTTGTGTGTTAGTGATTAGCAGACTGTACGTCAGTCCCTATACCGCTGAAGGACTGCTGCAGTATAGGGCAGCGGTCAGCAGTGGTGCACGTCAACCCTATCTATTGTGGACCGATAGCGGTCCTTACAGAACAGCAGACTGTACCGCACTCAAGCCTATGTACCGTAGCACCTTATACCAAGTTACCAGTCCTTATAAGAACTTTTGTGGAACAAGTGAGTTGTGAATGTTTAGCAGACTGCAGCAGAAGGGCAGCAGTCAAGTATAATATCCTTTCTATATTTGGAAGAAAGAATATTATACATGTACAAGCCTATTACTGTACCACTGATACCAGTCCTGAAAAGAACCTTTGTGGAACTAATAATAACAGCAAGTCTTTAAAATTACCCTCACTGCCTGACAACACTGCTTCCTTCCTGTCCCTATACAAATTGGCAAAAAAAGAGAACGATTAGTGGTTACTGGAACAGCTCTTTTGTGGACCTTGATAGTAACAGCTAATGATGATGATGATGATGATGATGATGAAAGACTAATCTGGCTGTCCCTGTAGCACACACCGTCCTTTCCCTTTCTCTAAACTAACAAAAGACACTCAGGCTGCTGCAAGAATCAGCAGCACAGCAAACCTATCAACACCTAACACCTATACCAGTCCTGAAAAGAACTTTTGTGTACCAAATAGCTAGTGGTTTATCTCTCCCTACTCCACACAGGAACCTGTCCCTATCTTAACAGAAGAAAGAATGTAAAATGGCCACCGGATCGGGTGTATTTATAGGTTAGGGGGAATGTACAAGTGTCCATGTGCTGTCATGTCTCAATTGGCTGTCCTGTATCACATGATAAACGTGTCACCAAAGGTTAAAGTTCTTGTATACATTAAACACGTAAGTCCGCCGCGGCGAACGACGGAAAAAGGCGTTCGAACGTGCGGACCGCGAATGTCGGAAATTCGCCGCGAAACGACCGCCGGGCGAACCGTTCGGCCATCACTACTCACGAGCCACTAGAAGACTTTCAGAAGCAGCGAGCGGGGACGTCACCGGTGTTTCTCGGGCTTACCGTTTCCACCGGCTCACCCAAGAAACGAAGAGACGGTGCGGCCAGCTGGTCACAGAGGGGTTATAAGACTCTTTTGTTTATCCTTTGCTTTTAAAGGTAACAGAGAGGTTTGGGGTCTTTTTGACCTCAGATCTCTCCATAAAGGGGACCTGTCATCCTTATTTCTATCACAGGGGATGTTTACATTCCTTGTAATAGGAGTAAAAGTGATAAAAAGTAAATAAAAAAATGAAGGGACAGTGTAAAAATATAAAATAAAATATATAGCGCCTTGAAAAAGTATTCACACCCCTTTGAAATTTCCCACATTTTGTTTGTATGGGGCAGTTTGGGGTTGTATAGGGCAGGTTAGTGAGGTATAAGGCAGTTTGGGGTGATATAGGGCAGGCTAGTGAGGTATAAGGCAGTTTGGGGTGGTATAGGTCATTTTGGGGTTGGTATAGGGCAGGTTAGCGAGGTATAGGGCAGGTTGGGGTGGTATAGGGCTGTTTGGGGTTATATAGGGCAGGTTAGCGAGGTATAGGGCAGGTTGGGGTGGTATAGGGCAGGTTGGGGTGGTATGGGGCAGGTTGGGGTGGTATAGGGCTGTTTGGGGTGATATAGGGCAGGTTAGTGAGGTATAAGGCAGTTTGGGGTGGTAATGGGCAGTTTGGGGTGGTATAGAGCAGGTTGGGGTGGTATAGGGCAGGTTAGCGAGGTATAGGGCAGTTTGGGGTGGTATAGGACAGTCTAGTGAGGTATAAGGCAGTTTGGGGTGGTATAGGGCAGGCTAGTGATGTATAAGGCAGTTTGGGGTGGTATAGGTCAGTTTGGGGTTGGTATAGGGCAGGTTAGCGAGGTATAGGGCAGGTTGGGGTGGTATAGGGCAGGTTGAGGTGGTATTGGGCAGGTTGGGGTGGTATAGGGCAGTTTGGGGTGATATAGGGCAGGTTAGTGAGGTATAAGGCAGTTTGGGGTGGTAAAGGGCAGTTTGGGGTGGTATAGAGCAGGTGGGGTGGTATAGGGCAGGTTAGCGAGGTATAGGGCAGTTTGGGGTGGTATAGGGCAGATTGGGGTAATATAGGGCAGGTTAGTGAGGTATAGGGCACTTTGGGATGGCATAGGGCAGGTTGGTGTTGTGTAGGGCAGGTTTGGGTAATATAGGACAGGTTAGTGAGATATAGGGCAGTTTGGGGTGGTATAGGGCAGGTTGGGGTAATAGGGCAGATTAGTGAGGTATAGGGCAGGTTGGGGTGGTATGGGGCAGGTTGGGGTGGTATAGGGCAGTTTGGGGTGATATAGGGCAGGTTAGTGAGGTATAAGGCAGTTTGGGGTGGTAAAGGGCAGTTTGGGGTGGTATAGAGCAGGTTGGGGTGGTATAGGGCAGGTTAGTGAGGTATAGGGCAGGTTGGGGTGGTATAGGGCAGGTTGGGGTAATAGGGCAGATTAGTGAGGTATAGGGCAGGTTAGGGATCTATGCAGTGACAGTTTGTAGTACGTCGAGGCTGCTGCGTCCACTCCTCCCTCTGTGGGAGGAGTGGAGGAGGGCAGCCACACCCCCAGCTCCACCCACAAACCCCCGGCTGAAGGAAATATTGAAGATCCCCGGGGGCAGCCTCCCTCGCACCGCTCTGCTGCAGCTCTACCATAGTGCACTGAGTAGCGGCGACCCCGGTGTCCCCCCTCTGGCGGGTGTCATCTGGTGCGGGCCGCATCCCTCGGCCCCCCCATAGCGACGCCACTGGTCGCACGACCGCACAGTTAAATCGAAGCAGTGCCGTATCACAAAAAATGGCATGGTCATTAAGGGGGCAAATCCTTCCGAGGCTGAAGTGGTTAAGGGGCTTTTCTTGTTCTGGGGACAACTGTAACATTTTTGGATTTCCTATCACTTTGATCGGAACAAATAGCAAGGGTGACCCCCCCGCGGGACACTAACAGGCGGTCTCACGCCTCACCATTTTACCTAAAACACATAAAGAAGATACATTTTAAAATTTTTTACTTTTCTACAGTTACATTGTGGCAATGGAATTGACATTTCTTCTATAGATGTGATATCTTCTCCCTATGAGGACACACAGCAGGTCAGAAGATCATTATTGGCTCTTCTTTCCCCTCTGAATGTGTCTTTTTGACCTCAGATCTCTCCATAAAGGGGACCTGTCATCCTTATTTCTATCACAGGGGATGTTTACATTCCTTGTAATAGGAGTAAAAGTGATAAAAAGTAAATAAAAAAATGAAGGGACAGTGTAAAAATATAAAATAAAATATATAGCGCCTTGAAAAAGTATTCACACCCCTTTGAAATTTCCCACATTTTGTTTGTATGGGGCAGTTTGGGGTTGTATAGGGCAGGTTAGTGAGGTATAAGGCAGTTTGGGGTGATATAGGGCAGGCTAGTGAGGTATAAGGCAGTTTGGGGTGGTATAGGTCATTTTGGGGTTGGTATAGGGCAGGTTAGCGAGGTATAGGGCAGGTTGGGGTGGTATAGGGCTGTTTGGGGTGATATAGGGCAGGTTAGCGAGGTATAGGGCAGGTTGGGGTGGTATAGGGCAGGTTGGGGTGGTATGGGGCAGGTTGGGGTGGTATAGGGCTGTTTGGGGTTGGTATAGGGCAGGTTAGCGAGGTATAGGGCAGGTTGGGGTGGTATAGGGCAGGTTGGGGTGGTATGGGGCAGGTTGGGGTGGTATAGGTCAGTTTGGGGTTGGTATAGGGCAGGTTAGCGAGGTATAGGGCAGGTTGGGGTGGTATAGGGCAGGTTGAGGTGGTATTGGGCAGGTTGGGGTGGTATAGGGCAGTTTGGGGTGATATAGGGCAGGTTAGTGAGGTATAAGGCAGTTTGGGGTGGTAAAGGGCAGTTTGGGGTGGTATAGAGCAGGTGGGGTGGTATAGGGCAGGTTAGCGAGGTATAGGGCAGTTTGGGGTGGTATAGGGCAGATTGGGGTAATATAGGGCAGGTTAGTGAGGTATAGGGCACTTTGGGATGGCATAGGGCAGGTTGGTGTTGTATAGGGCAGGTTTGGGTAATATAGGACAGGTTAGTGAGATATAGGGCAGTTTGGGGTGGTATAGGGCAGGTTGGGGTAATAGGGCAGATTAGTGAGGTATAGGGCAGGTTGGGGTGGTATAGGGCAGTTTGGGGTGATATAGGGCAGGTTAGTGAGGTATAAGGCAGTTTGGGGTGGTAAAGGGCAGTTTGGGGTGGTATAGAGCAGGTTGGGGTGGTATAGAGCAGGTTGGGGTGGTATAGGGCAGGTTAGCGAGGTATAGGGCAGGTTGGGGTGGTATAGGGCAGGTTGGGGTAATAGGGCAGATTAGCGAGGTATAGGGCAGGTTGGGGTGGTATAGGGCAGGTTGGGGTAATAGGGCAGATTAGTGAGGTATAGGGCAGGTTAGGGATCTATGCAGTGACAGTTTGTAGTACGTCGAGGCTGCTGCGTCCACTCCTCCCTCTGTGGGAGGAGTGGAGGAGGGCAGCCACACCCCCAGCTCCACCCACAAACCCCCGGCTGAAGGAAATATTGAAGATCCCCGGGGGCAGCCTCCCTCGCACCGCTCTGCTGCAGCTCTACCATAGTGCACTGAGTAGCGGCGACCCCGGTGTCCCCCCTCTGGCGGGTGTCATCTGGTGCGGGCCGCATCCCTCGGCCCCCCCATAGCGACGCCACTGGTCGCACGACCGCACAGTTAAATCGAAGCAGTGCCGTATCACAAAAAATGGCATGGTCATTAAGGGGGCAAATCCTTCCGAGGCTGAAGTGGTTAAGGGGCTTTTCTTGTTCTGGGGACAACTGTAACATTTTTGGATTTCCTATCACTTTGATCGGAACAAATAGCAAGGGTGACCCCCCCGCGGGACACTAACAGGCGGTCTCACGCCTCACCATTTTACCTAAAACACATAAAGAAGATACATTTTAAAATTTTTTACTTTTCTACAGTTACATTGTGGCAATGGAATTGACATTTCTTCTATAGATGTGATATCTTCTCCCTATGAGGACACACAGCAGGTCAGAAGATCATTATTGGCTCTTCTTTCCCCTCTGAATGTGCCGGGTGACTCAGGGGGACTCCATGGGGTGCAGCGCAGTGTGACATCATCACCAGTCACATGATTAAGATCTTTCCTGTCTGCTGATGAGGATGAATCACACACAGGACATCCTGGAATCTGGACCTGAATCATCCTCACATCACCTTCTATCTTCCCAGCCGGAGACATTAACCCATTACTGTGCAAAGCCGAGGATTCAGGAGGATTGAAAATGTATTCTACTACATGTCTTTGGGGAAAAAAAATCCTAATTAGTGTATATTGATTGGATTGTGTGTGGTATACAGTATATAATGGTGGTAATCAGCAACTGATAATGGGACTGGGATAGTGCGACAGGCAATCTGACACTAACTGACAACTGGGTGGGAACTGACTAATAGGGTCCATTCTTCTTCTCCCCGCCGACGGACCGGAAAAGAAAAGGAAAAAAAAAAGCAAAGCAGCGACCGACCCGCCTCAATGGGAGGCCCCGCCGTATGACGCATCTTCGTTTTGACAGTTCTTATATAACTGGGGGCAGGGCCACATGGTGACGTTCCCGGGTGACCCCGCCCCCCTTTGACGCACAGGGACTCAATGGGAGGCACCTGCCGCATGACGCATCTTCGTTTTGACAGTTCTTATATAACTGGGGGCGGGGCCACATGGTGACGTTCCCGGGTGACCCCGCCCCCCTTTGATGCACTGGGACTTCCCCATGGCATTCCTGGGGCGTCAGAGGGGGGCAGGGCCACCCGTTTATGTAACCAGGTGGCGGAAAGGGGAAATTTTAGGTGTATAGGACTTGTGCTAGTAGGGGTGATTTTTTTTTGGGGGGGGGGGGGTTTGCTGTCACATAATACTCACATCTTGGGGGAGGTGGTATGTGTACTCGGAGGGGACATTTTAGGGGTATAGGATTTGTGCTAGTAGGGGTGATTTGTTTTGGGGGGGCATTTATTCCAAGGGAGTAAGCATGCAGATTAGTACTGTTTTTTGGGGGGGGAGGGGAGGGGAGATCTTTGCTGACACATAATACTCAGAGGGGTATAGAGGGGACCTTTTAGGGGTGTAGGATGTGTGCTAGTAGAGGTGATTTTTTTGGGCGGGGGATATTTGCTGGCAGATAATACTCATATCTTGGGGGGGGGGTAATCTGTACTCGGAGGGCACCTTTTAGGGGTATAGGATTTGTGCTAGTAGGGCTGATTTGTTTTGGAGGAGAGGGGAGATCTTTGCTGACACATAATACTCATATCTTTGGTGGGGTATGTGTACTCAGAAGGAAAATTTTAGGTGTATAGGACTTGTGCTAGTAGGGGGTGATTTTGTTTTGGGGGGGAGGGTATTTATACCAAGGGAGTAAGCATGCAGATTAGTACTGTTTTTTTGGGGGGGAGGGGAGGGGAGGAGGATCTTTGCTGACACATAATACTCATATCTGGGGGGGGGGGGGTATGTGTACTCGGAAGGGAAATTTTAGGGGTATAGGACTTGTGCTAGTAGGGGTGATTTTTTTTTGGGGGGGGGGGGGAATCTTTGCTGACACATAGTACTCATATCTTTGAGGGCAGGTATGTGTACTTGGAAGGGAAATTTTAGGGGTATAGGACTTGTGCTAGTAGGTGTGATTTTTTTGGGGGGGGGATCTTTGCTGACACATAGTACTCATATCTTGGAGGGGGGGGGGTATGTGTACTTGGAAGGAAAATTTTAGGTGTATAGGACTTGTGTTAGTAGGGGGTGATTTTTTTTTTGGGGGGGGGGATTTTTGCCAAGGGAGTAAACATGCAGATTAGTACTGTTTTTTTTTGGGGGGGGGTCTTTGCTGACACATAGTACTCATATCTTGGAGGGGGGGGGGGGTATGTGTACTTGGAAGGAAAATTTTAGGTGTATAGGACTTGTGCTAGTAGGGGTGATTTTTTTTGGGGGGGGGGAATCTTTGCTGACACATAGTACTCATATCTTGGAGGGGGGGGGGGGGGGTATGTGTACTTGGAAGGAAAATTTTAGGTGTATAGGACTTGTGTTAGTAGGGGGTAATTTTTTTTTTGGGGGGGGATTTATGCCAAGGGAGTAAACATGCAGATTAGTACTGTTTTTTTATGGGGGGGATCTTTGCTGACACATAATACTCCTATCTTGGGGGGGGGTATGTGTACTCGGAGGGGACATTTTAGGGGTATAGGATTTGTGCTAGTAGGGGTGATTTTTTTTGGGGGGGGGCAATTTATGCCAAGGGAGTAAGCATGCAGATTAGTACTGTTTTTTTTTTTTGTCTCTGCTGACACGTAATACTCATATCTTGGGGGGGGGGGGGGGTGGTGCAGTATGGCATGTTCGCCCAGGGAGCTGGATGACCTTCTCCCGGCACTGGTAGTTGGAGTGACCCTGTAGAAGAGCGAGGTTCACTGACGTCGATCTAACGTTGCCCCGCTCTGACGGGAGGGTGGAGATCTTAGCAAAGTTTGATTCCATGTGTGGCCTCCCCCTCCCCCCCCAGCAGAGACAACACAGGTGGAGGTAATAACATTTAATGAACAATCATTCAGGTGGATACCCCCCCCCCCCCCCCCTCCCTTCCCCCATCCCAATAAAAACAAATATTATCCAGGTAAAGCCATCGCTATTGTCGCTCAATTAGCAGCGACATCCTTTTTCACCTCATTACTGGCAATTATCCGCGCCGCGATTGTAGCGAGAACGCACAGCTGTCATGGCACATTTGAGAGCAAAGCTCCCTCCTGGGCACGTTTGTGTGCGCACAATGGCGCTCCCCAGCCGGGCTTCTCCAAGGTGGGTCTGTCACTGATCCGTGCCCCACGCTCCAGTGGAGACCCCCCCCCCCCCCCCCCCCCCAGGAATAACAAGTTCCTTCTCATCTCAGGCCAGGTGCGGAGGGGAGGCAAGTAGGCACAAGTCCTCCATTTGTTGGGTGGGAGTCGCCCCACCCCCACCCCGAGCCTGTGAGGACAGCGAGGGATCCGCGCCGCTCCACGGGACGAAACGCTCTCAGGTGTGCTGAGAAAAAAAAAAAAGAGACAGAAAAAAGTAAAACTTTGTATCTGTTATCTAAAAACAATGTTACTCCCAACTCTGCGAGATGGAAAAAGTAGCAGCGTTTTTTGTTAAAACTTTGCGGCTCCATTCACACCAATGCGGTTTTTTTTTTTTTGCGCATTTTCAGTTTTGCAGAAACTCACTGCAGTCCGTGTGACCTGGTTGGTTTGCTATTGGGGAACGTTTACATCTGTGCAATTTATGGAAGGGGGGGGGGGGGCGGGGTTTTTTTTTTCTGGCTCCAAAGACTTCAACGGATCATAAATGTGTATTGAAAAACGCAAAATGCGAACTGCGACCTGCATAGGTGTGAACCCGGCATTAAAGCCCATTCACACTTGTGCGACTTGCCATGCGACTTTTACTAAAACTGTTCAAAAAACTGGTGCAGCTCTGCATAGTAACCAATCAGCTTCCAGGTTATTTTTTATTTTTTTGTCAAAGCTTAAAGCGGAGGTCCACCCTAAAGTGGACCTTCCGCTCATCGGAACCCTCCCCCCCTCCGGCGCCACAATTGGCACCTTTCAGGGGGGAGGGAGGTGCAGGTACCTGTACAGTACAGGTAACTGCACCCACTTCCGGGATAGCTCTCTGCGGAAAGGGGCGTAGATTACGCCCCTTTCCGCAAGTGCCCGCCCCTTTCCGCAAGTGCCCCGCTGCCTGCTGGGAAACACACAGATCCCAGAGGCAGCGGGGACCGTCCTTATTGCGCAGCGCAACTCGCGCATGCGCAGTAGGGAACCGGGAAATGAAGCCAAAAGGCTCCACTTCCTGATTCCCATACCCAAGATGGCGGCGGCAGCACCCGAGAGACGATCTAGAGATCGGCTTCGGGTGCCGACATGGCGGGCGCGCTGGACAGGTAAGTGTCACTATTTTAAAAGTCAGCAGCTGCAGTATTTGTAGCTGCTGGCTTTTAAAAAAAAACAAAAAAAAACGCGGAGTCCCGGTGGACTCCCGCTTTAAAGTGAAGGTTCACACAAAAATTGAACCTCCGCTTTTCGGGCCCCTCCCCCCCTCCGGTGTCACAGTTGGCACCTTTCAGGGGGGAGGGGGGGGGTGCAGATACCTGTCTAAGACAGGTATTTGCACCCACTTCCGTGGGAGTCTACGCCTCTTCCTGTCCCGGTGCGCTGTCTGCTGGGACACACACACGGGTCCCAGAGACAGCGGGGACCATTCTCATTGCGCTGCGCGACTCGCGCATGCACAGTAGGGGAACCGGGAACTGAAGCCACAGGGCTTAATTTCCTGATTCCCATACCGAAGATGGCGGCGGCAGCATCCGAGGACTGAGGGACGGCTCGGACTCGGGTGCCGACATCGCTGGACCCTGGGACAGGTGAGTGTCCTTATTTAGTTTGTAGCTGCTGACTTTAGGCTGGGTTCACACTGAAGCGATGCGGGAACGCCGTGAATCCGCTGCGTTTTCCCACGTCGCATGCCTCCCGCCGGCAGTTCACACTGCCCTACGCGGACTGCTGGGAGTGTCAGTGAAACCTTAATGACACCCCCAGATCAGTTCGCATATCGCAGTGCGATCTGCAAACTCGGACAGGAATCGGATCGCATGGTGTGAACACCCATGCGATCCGATTCTGCTGCGGACCAAAAAAAGGGTCCCGTGCGAGTTTGCGGCGGGTGCGATGCGAATTCAGCCATACTATCTGTATGGCTGAACTCGCATCGCACAGAGATCGGATGTGATTCGCACTGCAGTGCGGTGCGAATCACATCCGGTTCTCGCTGCCGCAGCGGTGTGAACCCAGCCTTAAAAAAAAAAAAAAAATCCCGCTTTAACCACTTCAGCTCCGGAAAGGTTCTCCCCCTACCTGACCAGGCCAATTTTTGCGATTCGGCACTGCGTTTGCGTTACCCTAAGTGACAATTGCGCGGTCGTGCGACGTTGCACCCAATTAAAACCTTCGTCCTTTGTTTCCCACAAATAGAGCTTTCTTTTGGTGGTGTTTGATCACCTCTGCAGGGTTTTTTTTTTTTTTTTTTTTTTGCGCTATAAACAAAAAAAAAAGACTGACAATTTTGAAAAGAAAACAATATTTCTTACTTTCTGCTATAAAACGTATCCAATTAAAAAACCGTAAAAAAAATCGAATTTCTTCATCAGTTTAGACCAATATGTATTCTGTTACATGTTTTTTGGTAAAAAAAAAAAAAATTCCCAATAAGCGTATATTGATTGGTTTGCCCAAAAGTTATCGCGTCTACAAACTATGAGATATTTTTATGGATCTTTTATTTATTTTTCACTAATGGCGATCAGCGACTTATAGCGGGACTGCGATATTGCAGCAGACAATCGGACACTAACTGACACTTCTGACAATTTTTTGGGGACCAGCAGTGGTGGCCGGTGGTCATTTTTTTGGGGGCGGAGCGTAAAACAGTGTCACCACCATCCAACCACCGGTCGGTCGGTCGTACGGCGGGTCTGGGGTACTTACCCTATCTATTCAGCGCTTCTCCCGGGCTTCACCGGCGGCTTCCCTTGCTTGGCGACGGCGACAGCTTTCCCTTCCTCTGCTCTACACGGGCATCAGCGGCTTCCGTTTCCTCCCTCCTCGGGTCTCAGACCTGCTTCTGATTGGCCGGATTGAGGATCAGTGTTACAACAGGGAATATTCATTCCCTGTTGTAACACCTGGGTGGGCTCCTGGCGCAATGCTCTGTGCTCTAAGCCTATCCTATTTTGAAGCCCATTAGAGCCTCTGACTCTAATCGGTTTCTTCAAAAAAATAAAAAACCCAGCCGCTGTAATTCAGGTGCCCGGAGTCCTGAAATAGGGGGTGGCCGCGGCGCATGCTATACATGAATCTATCCATTATTCATAAAGGGGGTGGTGTGGATAGAGGGATAGGCGCCGGGGACCAGTGAGACTAATACAGTGATCAGTGCTAAAAATATGCACTGTCACTGTACTAATGACACTGGCTGGGAAGGGTTTAACATCAGGGGCGATCAAAGGGTTAACCGTGTGCCTAGCTGGTGTTTTAGTGTAGTGTGGGAGGTGCTTTTACTAGGGGACGGCATTGATCCACATCTCTGCTTTGCAGGAACACAGGAGCCTTCCATACTGACAGAACGGCGATCTGCCTTGTTTACATAGGCTGATCGCCCTTCTGCTTGTGTACCGAATGATCAGCGGGTCTGTGGTACCTGCCTATCAACTACCACTGTGTAGAACCACAGCGGGCGTCTGAACTTGGAAGTGCAGGATCATGTATGTTTTTGTGAAGCACGTGATTAGAGCCAGAGGCTCTAATAGGCTTAAAAAAAGGGTGGGCAGCCAGTTGTGTGACAATAGCAAATGAATGTTGGCTATCGCCACACTAATCCTTCTCCTGGCCAATCAGGAAGAGAGTCTTGAGACCCATCACCTGATGACAGGTGATCCTATTGGATGCCTAGGAAGAGGAGGGTGGAGCCACACGACGGAAGCCCCTGTGATGCAGAAGAAGGGAAGAGGACACAGGAACCACTGCCTGTCGCCTGTAGGCGATTGCTGCCCGTAGGGGGCCCGCTGTCCATATGAGCCTGCAACCCGTCCACTGCCCGTAGGGGCCCGCTGTCCATATGAGCCTGCAACCCGTCCGCTGCCCGTAGGGGCCCGCTGTCCATGGGAGCCTGCAACCCGCCCGCTGCCTGCCGCCTGTAGGAGCCGGAAACCCGGCCACTGCCCACCGCCCATAGAAGCCCACAACCCGCCCGCTGCCCGCCGCCTATAGGGGCCTGCAACCCGCCTACTGCCTGCCGTCCGTAAGAGCCCGCAACCCACCTGCTGCCTGCCGCCTGTAGGAACTCACAACCCAGCCGCTCCCCACTGCCCATTGGAGCCCAAAACCAGCCCATTGCTTGCCGCCCGTTGCCTGCCGCCCATAGGAGCCCACAACCCGGCCGCTGCCCATCACCTGTAGAAGCCTGCAACCCAGCCACTGCCCACCGCCCTTAGGAGCCCGCATACCTGTCCACCACCCACCCACAACCTAGATGGTGTAAGTGCGGGAAGGCGGGTGCCGCCGTCTGACCATCCAACCAGGGGTTTGGTTGTTTGCCACCAGCCCCAAAAAAAACACCAGCTGCCACTGCAACAGGGGACATAATTTTTGCTGAGGCCTTGAAGCAAAGAACCACCATGGCATGTGTACAATTGTCAGGGCTGGGCTCAGCCCTTCCTTCTCAAAGCTGGCCGTTCAGCTGTCGGCTAATTGCCAGCTCCTATCTCTCTCCACAGTGACTCACCTGTTGATGATATCCTGCTCGTCAGTCCTGCCTACTTAAACCGCCCAGTCCAGATGATCTCTGCCTTCGCCTTGGTCACATCTCTGGAGACGCTCTCCTGTGTTCCTGTTAAAGACTTGCTTGGCTGTCATCCCTCCTTGCTCCAGATCCTGCTTACTGTTCCACTACGCTGATCTCCGGCTCCCTGACATTTTGGCTTGTCTGACTATCCGTTCTGGTTTCTGAACTCTGGCTATGTTTTGACTACGCTTACTCTGTTTTCCTTTTTTTTATTATTAAACAAGTGTGATTTAACTGTACTTGTGCCTCGGTCTGATTCATGGTTTCTGACACGGTTTTACCCTGTGGAGCATTTGACTCGTTTTTGGTCATACTGTTTGAGTGTTTGGGGAAGACGTTGTCCATCTTCGAAGCTGCCTGGTCCTGACCTGCCACATATACCTTGAGTGGTGCCAGGGACGGAGGGATCATCCACTATTGTGCCCATGATCAGGTGCCGTGCAAGTTCCATTCATTGGTGTTTATCCACCGCCAGCCTTGTTGACTCATTGGGTATATACGCCTTATTGAGTCCACATGTTCCTGGTAAGCCTTCTCAAAGTTGGTGGTGGTCTTCTCTATAAATAGGGTCTTTGTGGGATTTCTCTTGAAGACATTGGGACTTCCCCTCCCCTTTATGGACTTCATGTGACTACCCATTATTCCACCCACGGAAATTTAATGGGACTATTTTTTTTTTTATTATCTTCTTCTCTTTATGTGGTCAATTAATTTTTATATTACAAGAATTTTCACCCACGGTGTGTTCCCTATTAGTGTAAGATCTATTCAAACATATATGTGTTTATGGTACATAGTAGGTGAGGTTGAAAAAAGACACAAGTCCATCAAGTCCAACCTGTGTGTGTATTGATTTCATGACCTGTCAAGGTATATCAATGTTTATATGTTGTTCTATACACGATTATCTTGTAGTCCTACAGATATACAGTGGTGTGAAAAAGTGTTTGCCCCCTTCCTCATTTCCTGTTCCTTTGCATGTTTGTCACACTTAAGTGTTTCGGAACATCAAACCAATTTAAACAATAGTCAAGGACAACACAAGTAAACACAAAATGCAATTTGTAAATGAAGGTGTTTATTATTAAAGGTGAAAAAAAATCCAAACCATCATGGCCCTGTGTGAAAAAGTGATTGCCCCCTAAACCTAATAACTGGTTGGGCCACCCTTAGCAGCAACAACTGCAACCAAGCGTTTGCGATAACGTGCAATGAGGCTTTTACAGCATCCTGGAGGAATTTTGGCCCACTCATCTTTGCAGAATTGTCCTAATTCAGTTACATTAGAGGGTTTTCGAGCATGAACGGCCTTTTTAAGGTCATACCACAACATCTCAATAGGATTCAGGTCAGGACTTTGGCTAGGCCACTCCAAAGTCTTCATTTTGTTTTTCTTCAGCCATTCGGTGGTGGACTTGCTGGTGTGTTTAGGATCATTGTCCTGCTGCAGAACCCAAGTTGGTTTCAGCTTGAGTACACGAACAGATGGTCGGACATTCTCCTTCAGGATCTCTTGGTAGACAGCAGAATTCATAGTTCCTTTTATCACGGCAAGTCTTCCAGGTCCTGAAGCAGCAAAACAGCCCCAGACCATCACACTACCACCACCATATTTTACTGTTGGTATAATGTTCTTTTTATGAAATGCAGTGTTCCTTCTACGCCAGATATACTTGGACACACACCTTCCAAAGAGTTCCACTTTTGTCTCATCGCTCCACAGAATGTTGTCCCAAAAGTCTTGGGGATCATCAAGATGTGTTGTGGAGAAATTGAGACGAGCTTTGATGTTCTTTTTGCTCAGCAGTGGTTTTCTCCTTGGAACTCTGCCATGCAGGCCATTTTTGCCCAGTCTTTTCCTGATGGTGGAGGCATGAACGCTGACCTTAACTGAGGCAAGTGAGGCCTGCAGTTCCTTGGACGTTGTTGTGGGGTCTTTTGTGACCTCTTGGATGAGTCGTCGCTGCGCTCTTGGGGTAATTTTGGGCGGCCGGCCACTCCTGGGAAGGTTCACCACTGTTCCATGTCTTCGCCATTTGTGGATAATGGCTCTCACTGTGGTTCGCTGGATTCCCAAAGCTTTGGAAATGGCTTTATAACCCTTTCCAGACTGATAGATCTCAATTACTTTCTTTCTCAATTGTTCCTGAATTTCTTTGGGTCTCGGCATGATGTGTAGCTTTTAAGGATCTTCTGGTGGACCTTACTGTGTCAAGCAGCTCCTATTTAAGTGATGCCTTGATTGTGAACAGGTGTGGCAATAATCAGGCCTGGGTGTGGCTAGAGAAATTGAACTCAGGTGTGGACAACCACAGTTATAGTATGTTTTAACAAGGGGGGCAATCACTTTTTCACACAGGGCCATGATGGTTTGGATTTTTTTTCACCTTTAATAATAAACACCTTCATTTACAAATTGCATTTTGTGTTTACTTGTGTTGTCCTTGACTATTGTTTAAATTGGTTTGATGTTCCGAAACACTTAAGTGTGACAAACATGCAAAGGAACAGGAAATGAGGAAGGGGGCAAACACTTTTTCACACCACTGTATATGTGTGTGTGTGTGTGTATGTATATATATATGTGTGTGTGTGTATGTGTATATATATATATATATGTGTGTGTGTGTATATGTATATATATATATATATATATATATATATATATATATATATAAAATTTCATAAAAAAGGAAAGAAAACACAACTACACTAAATAAAAAAGAAAAAAGTGAAACTACCCTAAATACACATTCAGCTCAAAAAAAAAAAAAGAAACCTGGCGAAAGAAGGTAAATATTGATAGTATAATAGTATAGTACAATAATCAAATACACAAAAAAGGAAAAAAACATAACTACGCTAAATAAAAGAAGAAAAAAAACTACCCTAAATACACCTTCAGAAAAAAACGAAACGAGAGAAGGTAAAAAGATTTATAGTATACAAATGGTAATCTCAAATACACAAGAAAAGGAAACAACCATAACTACACTAAATAAAAGAAAAAAAAATACCCTAAATACACCTTCAGCTAAAATAAATAAATAAAAGAAAAAAGGGAAAAAAGAAAAAACACCCATGACATAAAATTTAAAAAAATTAAAAAGAAAAAGATCTTTTTTTTTTTTTAAAGCAAAGGATATCAGTGAGTACATTTTTAGAGTTTAGCCAACAGTGGAATAATTCCCATGGTATTGAATTCCCTGGCCTCCTCCAATCAGGGATCTCTGGCTCGGCCTGGTACCTGCACTGCTCTGCAGCGCCCTCATCTCGCCCCCCCCGGGCAGTGAGCGCAGGGGTCATCGCACAGGAAGCCTCCGGTCATCCCGGACTGACCTCCATCATCACTTCCATCTATCAATCCAAAGTGTAAAAAACATTTAGAAGTGACTCTGTTTACAGAAAAATAAACACAGCACCCCTCCCCCGACCCCACCCGCCTCCATCCTGATTTTTATATTCATCCATATTAAAACCTAATAATTAGAACAAGCGATGCAACCCGTTCAATCATCTCTAGATGCCGCGATCAGATCATGGGGGGGGAGGGGTTGAAGCGATATAAACCCAAATTTTTTTATATATTGCAGTTTACCAATCCTTAGATGTGGCGGCTGCATTTGTTTTCTTTCTTTTCGCTCCCCCCCCCCGGGTGATCTGGCCAGCAACACACCTTCTGTATTAGAGCGCCCAAGCACTCTGGATGAAGGAGCACAGGGGGCACCTTTGGACAGCAGCATTGCCAGTCTGGGGGGGGGGGGGGAGGGTAGTGATAGACGTATTAGAAGGTTTAGCTACACCAACAAGTGAAGCCAAACTTCCGCTCCGCACTTAATAATCCACAACAGTTTTTTGTTCCTTTTGGGATAAAGTTTTACCTAAATAAATAAAAGCTGATCATTGTAAGTAGACATGTGCACTGCTGAAAAATGTGTTTGTTTTCATTTTTCGTTTCATTCGTTTTTTGTTTTTTTCGGGTCATTCATTATGATCGCAATTCGTAAATTAGAAAATTCTTAAAATTTGTCAATTTGAAAATTTGTGAATATTCGAAAATTTGTGGGTTCGTAGATCCGAAAATCCAAAAATAAGTAAACAAAAAAAGAAAATCCGAAAATTCAAAAGAACGAAAATCCGAAATATATAAATAATAATTAACTATTACATTATAGGTATTGGAATTTTCTTTCAAATTTGGCTGTTAGTGAACGTAAACGAATTTATCCGAAGTTACGGATTATCCAAAATAATGAATGCCGCATCTAAACAAATGGAACGGAATGAATTGATAAAAAAATAATAATATATTGTTGAAATTACTATGTACAAGCTATATGTGCAAATGTTAGTATGATTGTACAAATGCTCTATTTTTTTTTTTTTATCTTATAATAAAAAATGTATTGAGAAAAAATAAATAAATAATTAACCACTTCAATACCGGGGGGGGGGGGGGGGGGCACTTATACACCTTCCTGCCCAGACGAATTTTGAGCTTTCAGCGCTGTCGCAATGAGAATGACAATTGCGCGGTCGTACTACACTGTACCCAAACAAAATTTTTATCATTTTGTTCCCACAAATAGAGCTTTCTTTTGGTGGTATTTGATCACCTCTGCGATTTTTATTTTCTGCCAAAACAAATAAAAAAAGGCAGAAAATGTTTAAAAAAAACATTTTTTTTTTGTTTCAGTTACAAAACCTTGTAAATAAGTACGTTTTCTCCTTCACTGATGGGCCTTGACGCGGCCGCAGTGACTGGCACTGCTAAGGCGGCACTGATGGGCACCAATGATGTGGCATCAATGAAGTGGCACTGATAGGCGGCACTGATAGATGGCACTGATATGCGACACAGATAGACACTGATAGGTGGCACAAATAGGCACTGATAGGTGGCAAGGATTGTCATGGATAGGTGGCACGGATTGGCATGGATGGGTGGCATGGATAGGCGGCACGGATGGGCATGGATGGGCACTGATAGGTGGCACGGATTGTCATGGATAGGTGGCACGGATTGGCATGGATGGGTGGCATGGATAGGCAGCACGGATGGGCATGGATAGGCGGCACGGATGGGCATGGATGGGCACTGATAGGTGGCATGGATGGGCACTGATAGGCGGCATGGATGGGCTCTGATAGGCGGCATGGATGGGCATGGATGGGCACTGATAGGCGGCATAGATGGGCACTGATAGGTGGCATGGATGGTCACTGATAGGCGGCACGGTTGGGCATTGTAGTGTACAGTACTGTATAGGGATGGATGCCAATCAGTGCCAAACAATAATGCATGCCAATCAGTGATGCCCATTGTGGGCACTGATTGGCATCCATTATGGGCATTGATTGGCATCCATTGTGGGCACTGACTGGCATCCCTGGTGGTCTAGGGGGGCATACCTGTTGCTGGGCATCCCTGGTTGGCATCCCTAGTGGTCCAGTGTGAGCATCCTCGGGGGGGCTGTGCTGATAATCGATCAGCACAGACCCCCCCTGTCAGAGGAGCAGCCGATCGGCTCTCCTCTACTTGCGTCTGACAGACACGAGTGAGGAAAAGCTGATCACCGGCTCTTCCTATTTACACTGTGATCAGCCGTGATTGGACACGGCTGATCACATGATAAAGAGTCTCCGTCAGAGACTCTTTACCAAGATCGTAGTTGCGGGGTGTCAGACTGACACCCCGCAACAACGATCGCCGCAATGCGCGCCCCCGGGGGCCCGCAGCGGCTTAATATCCTGATCACGTCATATGACGTCCGGTCAGGATATTACAACCACTTTGCCACCGTCATTTTGCTATATTGGGGGGTGGGAAGTGGTTAATAATAAAAAAAGGTTTTATTATTATAATTATTGTTATTTATCATTATTAATTTTTTGCGTTCCATTTGTTTAGATGCTGCATTCGTTATCGGATAATCCGTGTCTTCAGGTAAAAATTCGTATTTGTTACATTCACTAACAGACAAATTTGAAAGGAAATTCCAATACCTATAATTTAATAGTTATCATTTCAGATTTTCGGATTTTCGTATTTACGAATTTACGAATTTTCGAATTTACAAATATTTGGAAAAATTTGTTAAACGAGTTTTCGTTCATCCGAATTAACAAATTTGTCCAAATTCGTTAAAAAAAACTAACAAACAGCAGTAAATGGTTTGTTTCATCTCTGCAACTTCAATAGAGCTCACACTATTGAAAAACAACAGACTTGCTGGCTGGGTCAGAAGATGAAAATATGAAAAAAATAAACACCTCCTAGAAAAGAAAACGAATGCAACCAAATCTAACAAATGGTAAGCTGCAATACAATAAATATTTGCTTTTGGGTTTAATATCTCTTTAATATATAGCATGTGTGACCCCAATCACTAAAATCTCATATAAGCTATGAGGCTCCTTTCGCACAGGCGCCTCCATGTAACAGGGGGGTCTCTCCGCTAATCTCCGCTGAGCAGGCGGATGACGAGTCTGTGTCCCCTCCGCTGTGCAGAGCAGACACAGACACAGTCCCCTCTCTTCTATGGGGAAATCGGATGGCAATGGACCGCCTGTCCGTTTTCATCCGATCCGATCTGCCAGAGGGATGGAAAATAGGACCCCCATCCATCTGGATTTGGCGGACACTGATGAGGAACCTGATCTATGGGGGCACTATGATGGGGAACCTGATCAATGGGGGCATTCTGATGGGGAACCTAATCTATGGGGGCACACTGATGGGGAACTTGATCTATGGGGGCACACTGATGGGGAACGTGATCTATGGGGGCACTCTGATGGGGAATGTGATCTATGGGGGCACTCTGATGAGGAACCTGTTCTATGGGGGCACTCTGATGAGGAACCTGTTCTATGGGGGCACTCTGATGAGGAACCTGTTCTATGGGGGCACTCTGATGAGGAACCTGTTCTATGGGGGCACTCTGATGAGGAACCTGTTCTATGGGGGCACTCTGATTGGGAACCTGATCTATGGGGGCACTCTGATTGGGAACCTGATCTATGGGGGCACTCTGATGGGGAACCTGATCTATGGGGGCACTTTGATGGGGAACCTGATCTATGGGGGCATTCTGATGGGGACACCTGATGTAAAGGGGCACTCTGATGGGGAACCTGATCTATGGGGGCACTTTGATGGGGAACCTAATCTATGGGGGCACTTTGATGGGGACACCTGATATAAAGGGGCACTCTGATGGGGACACCTGGTATAAATGGGCACTCTGATGAGGAACCTGATCTATGGGGGCACTCTGATGGGCACACCTGATGTAAAGGGGCACTCTGAGGAGGAACCTGTTTTATGGGGGCACTCTGATGGGGAACTTGATCTATAGGGACACTCTGATGAGGAACCTATTCTATGGGGGCACTCTGGTTGGGACACCTGATATAAAGGGGCACTCTGATGGGGAACCTGATCTATGGGGGCACTCTGATGGGGTCACCTTATGTAAAGGGGCACTCTGATGGGGACACCTGATGTAAAGGAGCACTCTGATGGGGACACCTGATGTAAAGGGGCAATTTTATGAGGACACCTGTTATAAAGGGGCGCTCTGATGGGGAACATGATCTTTGGGGACACTCTGATTGGAAGAAGATGTAAGAGGGCACTCTAAAGGGGAACTTAGTATAAAGAGGCACTCCGATGGGGAACCTGTTCTATGGGGGCACTCTGATGGGCACACCTGATGTGTGAGGGCACTCTGATGGGCACACCTGATGTGTGAGGGCACTCTGATGGGCACACCTGATCTATGAGAGCGCTCTGATGGGCACAACTGATCTATGAGAGCACTCTGATGGGCACACCTGATGTGTGAGGGCACTCTGATGGGCACACCTGATGTGTGAGGGCACTCTGATGGGCACACCTGATCTATGAGAGCACTCTGATGGGCACACCTGATCTATGAGAGCACTCTGATGGGCACACCTGATGTATGAGGGAACTCTAGTGGAAGAAGAACCTGATATAAAGGGACTTTCTGAGTCGTAACACAAACCTGAGATTCAGACCTCGACATTAATTACGACATACTACCGAATAAGCAAGCAGCACTCTGCTCCTCCCCCCATGATGAAATCATTTTCACGCCATTATTTTCCTATTACGAGGGCGGTTTGTTTGAGATACTAAACAGCGTTGTGTTTTGTTTGCGTTGGGGACAGGCAGGGTCATCTCCAGAATGGCCGTGATGGACAGCTGCCTATTCACCGAGCGGCCTGCAGCTTTGCTGGGCACTTTTTTTTTTTTTTTTTCTTTTTTGCAAGACTCGAAAATCACCACAAAGATCGCCAAGCGCGACCGGCTTCCCAAATCCCCTTATACATAATCAGCAGCCTTGTGACAGCTGCATCAGCCAATTACAATCCCCTTTGTTAGGGAAATCGCGAAGACTTTTTTTATCTCCGACTCGTCTAGAGATGAGGCTAAAGATGAGCCGGAGTTCACTTTCTTTAATTTTTTGAATTTTTTATTTATTTTTATTTTACAATGTTTTACATTTTTTTAAAAAAAATTAAAAAAAATAAAATAAAAAGAGGATGTGAATTGAAGGAGCCCGGGATTAGAGAACGTTACCAATCCCGGAATCTTAACCATGGATCCTCTCCAGCTTTGCCGATACCGTGGTCAAGAGTCCGGCACTTAAATCTCCCTTTTTAAAGACTCTTGGCTTGGCGCTGACAAAGGTTTTGTTTGCAGCCGTTGTGAATTAGCATTTTAATAAAGGCCCTTTAATGGAATTCCAAGGGCAAAGCTTAGATATGAAAAAAAAAAAAAAAAGGAAAAACAAAAACCCGAAGAGATTTAAGTGGTGCTGTTGGCTTAGCGGAGATTTCTTCTTGTCCCCCCGCCAGAGTGGTGTGACCCCGGCACGGGAGAAGAAAGATGGAGGGGGGGGGGTTTGGGCACACGAGACCCTCATGTATCCCCCTGACGTGGGACGAAGGCTCTGCCGTGTTTATTTTTGTGACGGGGCACTTATGAGGGCAGCTGTTTGGAAAGGCCGCACCAGAGGGTTCTATAAGGCATGGAGAGGGGAGAGGGGGAGGGGGGGATGGGGTGGTAGGGGTGCCATCTTACTCTTTATTCCCCAGCAACGGGGTAATCTTTTCCGGTGCTAAACTTTTCAAATACTAATTAAATCAATTATACAGTTTAGGTTTAAGCTACAAGACCCGCTTAACTCAAGTCTTTCCAATCCGAGTGTTGCCTCTTTATCCCGGGGAAGTGTGGGGGGTGGGGGGAGGGGGCAAAAGACGAATGAGACAGAATGTAGCACAGGGGTGACATAATAATATAAAAATGTGTATAAAATATGCCCCATAAGATGGTATATAAGTAATTGCCCTCTGGGTATTATTGAGATGTTATATACTATTTGAGACTTTTTTAACCACTTGCCTACCAGGCACTTCCACCCCCTTTCCTGCCCAGGCCAATTTGCAGCTTTCAGCGCTCTCACACTTTGAATGACAATTGCACGGTCATGCTACGGTGTACCCATATTAAATTTTTATAATTTTTTTTGAGACAGATAGAGCTTTCTTTTGGCAGTATTTAATCACCACTGGGGGTTTTATATTTTGCTAAACAAATGGAAAAAAAGACAAAAAATTTTGAAAAAAAATGTTTTTCTTCGTTTCTGTTATAAAACTTTGCAAATATGTAATTTTTCTCTTCACTGGTTTGCGCTGATGAGGCGGCACTGATAGGCTGCATTGATGGGCACTGATGAGGCTGCATTGATGGGCACTGATAGGCTGCATTGATGGGCACTTATAGACTGCATTGATGGGCACTGATAGGCTGCATTGATGGGCACTGATGAGGCTGCATTGATGGGCACTGATGAGGCTGCATTGATGGGCACTGATGAAGCTGCATTGATGGGCAATGATAGGCTGCACTGATTGGCACTGATGAGGCTGCATTGATGGGCACTGATAGGCTGCATTGATGGGCACTGATAGGCTGCATTAATAGGTGCTGATAGGCTGCATTGATGGGCGCTGATAGGCTGCATTGATGGGTACTTATAGACTGCATTGATGGGCACTGATAGGCTGCATTGATGGGCACTGATAGGCTGCATTGATGGGCGCTGATAGGCTGCATTGATGGGTACTTATAGACTGCATTGATGGGCACTGATAGGCTGCATTGATGGGCACTAATAGGCTGCATTGATGGGCACTGATAGGCTGCATGATGGGCACGGATAGGCTGCATTGATGGGCACTGATGATGCTGCATTGATGGGTACTGATGTTCGGTATCTCTTTACTTGATGCAACCCCATCTGTTATATTTTACCCAAAAAAATGTGTATTATATTGTTTGTTTGCACTAACATTTTAATTATTGTAAACTTTGAAAATATAACTTGATATACAAAGTATCTCACAAAAGTAAGTACACCCCTCACATTTGTGTAAATCTTTTCTTCTATCTTTTCATGTGACAACACTGAAGAAATGACACTTGTCTACAATGTAAAGTAGTGAGTGTACAGCTTGTATAACAGTGTAAATTTGCCGTCCCCTCAAAATAACTCAACACACAGCCATTAATGTCTAAACCGCTGGCAACAAAAGTGAGTATCACCCCCTAAGTGAAAATGTCCAGATTGGGCCCAATTAGCCATTTTCTCCTCCCCGGTGTCATGTGACTCGTTAGTGTTACAAGGTCTCAGGTGTGTTAAATTTGGTGTTATCGCTCTCACTCTCTCATACTGGTCACTGGAAGTTCAGCATGGCACCTCATGGCAAAGAACTCTCTGAGGATCTCAAAAAAAGAATTGTTGCTCTACATAAAGATGGCCTAGGCTATAAGAAGATTGCCAAGACCCTGAAACTGAGCTGCAGCATATATATATATATATATATATATATATATATATATATATATCGCATTGTTTTTCCTGAATCTAATTAGTGGAAGATTGCAAACTCCACAGTGACGGTGCTTATTCAAAACTCCAAGTGATAAGAAAAGGAGGTAACCGGCCCGAAGTTTGATATATATATGACCACATGGATGTATTTAAAATGTAATTATTTTTTTGCAAATATGACTGTAAAACCACCCAAAAAAAGTTGCAAAAAAAAAAAAACAAATGTAAAAAATGCCTCGATGTGTCCATTGGAGCATTTTTTTGCAATATTTTTTCATATTTCCAAAAAGAACTGTAAACCACCCAAATAAGTATATATTTTCAGAAAGAAGAGACCACGGTGAATAAACTGGTGGTCGTTGCGCTTTTTTTAAAGAAAAATATATACTTTCTTTGGTGGTTTACATCAATTTACAATCGGTTTATAAAAATTAAACAATAATGCCCTGATGGCATTAAATTAAAAAAAAAACATTTTTTTTTTCAAAAATTACTGTAAACCACCCAAGAAAGTTATTTTTTTTTTCAGAAAGCAGAGACCCTGGTGAATAAACTGGTGGTAGTTGAAATTTTGTTATGTCGCACAGCAATTTCACAGCTATTTATAAAAAAAATTCAGGAAACAAATACACTAATATGAATTTTAGTGCCAACAAACACAAAGTGCTCCCAACTAACCCCAGAAAGAGGAAATAAAGACAATTAGATACAATTTGATACAATATTAGACACAATGTATCGCTATGTATACATTGACAGCACTGAATGAAAATGTATTAAATAAAATGGAAACATTGAGAATAGTATCCGGGTGACGGGGTGTCTTTTAATTCGGAAGGTGAGAGTGCGAAGACGTGTACATTGGCGGGCGGCGAGGGCCTATAGAAAACCCTCCACTTCACGTGCGTCCTGCCGAATGTCCCCCCCAGAAGAAGTCATCTTTGTGGGATTAACTCATTTCAGCCCTGAGAAAACGCTCCCCCAGGCACAATGCGGACCCCTTTCACGGAACGTCCACCAGTTAAAAAATAAGATGTGCCGCTTGTGATAACAAAGAGCGGATAATCCTGCTTGAGGAGTATATAACAAAACAACCTCCCGGCCAATTATAGATAGAAAAAAAAACTTCATTTCAGTATTAATTAAAAACTGCTAAAGTCATTTTTATGTGTCAGTGAGGGCCAGGAACCGAAAACACGATAAAATGAGAGCTGAACTTCAGCTAAATACAGAAATTAAATACATAAAAGGGATCTACACTCACCGGCCACTTTATTAGGTACACCTTGCTAGTAGCAGATTGAACCCCGTTTATTAGGTCCCCCTTGCTAGTAGCAGGTTGGACCCCCTTTATTAGGTCCCCCTTGCTAGTAGTGGGTTGGACCCCCTATATTAGGTACACCTTGCTAGTAACAGGTTGGACCCCCTTTATTAGGTACACCTTGCTAGTGGTGGATTGGACCCCCTTTATTAGGTCCCCCTTGCTAGTAGCGGGTTGGACCCCCTTTATTAAGTCCACCTTGCTAGTAGCGGGTTGGACCCCCTTTATTAGGTCCACCTTGCTAGTAGCGGGTTGGACCCCCTTTATTAAGTCCACTTTGCTAGTAGCGGGTTGAACCCCCTTTATTAGGTCCACCTTGCTAGTAGCGGGTTGGACCCCCGTTATTAGGTACACTTTGCTAGAAGCGGGTTGGACCCCCTTTATTAGGTCCCCCTTGCTAGTAGTGGCTTGGACCCCCTTTATTAGGTACACCTTGCTAGTAGCAGGTTGGACCCCCTTTATTAGGTCCCCCTTGCTAGTAACGGTTGGACCCCCTTTATTAGGTACACCTTGCTAGTAGCGGGTTGGACCCCCTTTATTATGTCCCCCTTGCTAGTAGCGGGTTGGACCCCCTTTATTAGGTCCCCCTTGCTAGTAGTGGCTTGGACCCCCTTTATTAGGTACACCTTGCTAGTAGCGGGTTGGACCCCCTTTATTATGTCCCCCTTGCTAGTAGCGGGTTGGACCCCCTTTATTAGGTCCCCCTTGCTAGTAGTGGCTTGGACCCCCTTTATTAGGTACACCTTGCTAGTAGCAGGTTGGACCCCCTTTATTAGGTCCCCTTTGCTATGAACAGGTTGGACCCCCTTTATTAGGTACACCTTGCTAGTAGCGGGTTGGACCCCCTTTATTAGGTCCCCCTTGCTAGTAGCGGGTTGGACCCCTTTATTAGGTACACCTTGCTAGTAGCATGTTGGACCCCCTTTATTAGGTCCCCCTTGCTAGTAACGGGTTTGACCCCCTTTATTAGGTCCCCCTTGCTAGTAGCGGGTTGGACCCCCTTTATTAGGTACACCTTGCTTGTAGCATGTTGGACCCCCTTTATTAGGTACCCCTTGCTAGTAGCGGGTTGGACCCCCTTTATTAGGTACACAGAGACCTCATTGTCCAGTGGTGAGATGATTGGAGCTTTGTGACATGGAGCATTATCCTGCTGGAAGGAGCCATCAGAAGATGGGGACACTGTAGTCATAAAGGGATGGACATGGTCAGCAACAATACTCAGGTAGGTCGTGGTGATTAAACCATGATCAATGGGTACTAAGGGGCCCAAAGTGTGCCGTCAGGAAGACCGTTAGACCTAGTCTGCCAGAAAGTCCAGTCGCATGTAGGTTTTCATCTAAGATTGTCCTGTATTTGTCTCCATCCATCTTCCCATCAACTCTGACCAGCTTCCCTGTCCCTGCTGAAGAAAACCATCCCCACCACATGATGCTGCCACCACCATGTCTCACGGTGGGGATGGTGTGTTCAGGGGGATGGGCAGTGTTGGTTTTCCCCACACATAGTGTTTTGCTTTTAGGCCATAAAGTAGAATTTTGATCTCATCTGACCAGATCACCTTCTTCCACATGTTTGCTGCCCCTCCCCCACATGGCTTCTCACAAACTACAAACAGGACTTCTTATGACTTTCTTCCTCCAATGTCTTTCTTCTTGTCACTCTTCCATAAAGGGCAGATTTGTGGAGAGACGACTAATCGTTGTCCTGTGGACAGATTCTCCCCCCTGAGCTGTGGATCTCTGCAGCTCCTCCAGAGTTACCATGGACCTCTTGGCTCTTCTCTGATGAATGTTCTCCTCGCCCGGCCCGGTCAGTTTAGGTGGACGGCCATGTCTTGGTAGGTTTGCAGTTGTGCCATACTCTTTCCATTCTCCGATGATGGATTGAACAGAGCTCCGTGAGATGTTCAAAGCTTGGGAGATTTATTTATAACCCAACCCTGCTTTATACTTCTCCACAACTTTATCCCTGACCTGTCTGGTGTGTTCCTTGGCCTTCATGATGCTGTTTGTTCACTAAGGTTCTCTAACAAACCTCTGAGGGCTTCACAGAACAGCTGTATTTATACTGAGATTAAATGGCACACAGGTGGACTCTATTTACTAATTTTGTGACTTCTGAAGGCAATTGGTTCTACTAGATTTTAGTTAGGGGGTATCAGAGTAAAGGGGGCTGAATACAAATGCCCACCCCCCTCCCCCCACACTTTTCACATATTTATTTGTATCATTTATCATTTCCCTTCCACTTCACAATTATGTGCCACTTTGTGTTGGTCCATCACATAAAATCCCAATAAAATACATTCCTGTTTTTGGTTGTAACATGACAAGATGTGGGAAATTTCAAGGGGTATGAATACTTTTTCAAGGCACTGTAAGCTTTGACAATAAAACCTGGAAGCTGTCTGGTTACTATGTACAACCACACCAGATTTAGTAAATCCCCCCCCCCCCCCCCCATTACACAGACACGATCCCCTGGTGTCATCATCAGCAAACCCGCCCGGAGAAATGCCAGGCAGCCATCACCGGAGTGTATAGAGACAGGAAGTGGCTGCAAAGGCGCTGCGGAGAGATCAGCAGCAATGAGATGCAACAAAATAGAAGCAAAAAAAGGGGAAAACAAGTATTTTCTTTCCAGTATAGAGATGAGAATTCGTTATCACACACGGAGCACACAGCACACTATAAGTAAGTCCGTTGGGGTTTACATCGCCTATAGTAAGCAGTGTACTCAGCACTGATGCCAAATATTTCCCTCCTGTCAGCAGGAAAGTTTCCCGCAGGAAGCAGCGAAAGGTCCAGGAGAGGAGGAATTGTAATCAGGGGCAGGAAGATGTTTATTGAGGTCACTGACAGGACAATAGAGCTCAGTGACCCCTCTGGTGACCCCTCCACCGACTACCGTGTGCCCCAGATAGGTACAGCACTGAGCAGTGAGGATAAAGCTGAGTAGTGGCTCCAAATTTTTTTTGGGGGGGAGGGGGCGCAAACATTTTTTGAAAAAATATTTCAGTTGCAACCACTGTGCCATCAAATACAGCCACTGTGCCAAACCCTGCCACTGTGCCCTTCAAACACTGCCACTGTGCCCATCAAATGCAGTCACTGTGCCAAACCCTGCCACTGTGCCCTTCAAACACTGCCACTGTGCCCATCAAATGCAGCCACTGTGCCAAACGCAGCCACTGTGCCATCAAACGCTGCCACTGTGCCAAACGCTGCCATTGTGCCCATCAAATTCTGCCACTGTGCCATCAAACGCTGCCACTGTGCCAAACCCTGCCACTGTGCCCTTCAAACACTGCCACTGTGCCCATCAAATGCAGCCACTGTGCCAAACACAGCCACGGTGCCATCAAGCGCTGCCACTGTGCCAAACGCTGCCACTGTGCCCATCCAAATGCTGCCACTGTGCCATCAAACGCTGCCACTGTGCTCTTCAAACACTGCCACTGTGCCCATCAAACGCAGCAAATGTGCCAAACGCAGCCACTGTGCCCATCAAATGCAGCCACTGTGCCAAACACACTCACTGTGCCATCAAATGCTGCCAGTGTGCCCATCATATGCTGCCAGTGTGCCCATTAAATGCTGCCAGTGTGCCCATCAAATGCTGCCAGTGTGCCCTTGAATGCCACCAGTGTGACCCCCGCCCGCTTCAAGTCTGCCCAGCACTCACCCTGTCTTGGTGGGGCAGCAGATGATAGCGGCGAGCGGGGTCCTCCATGTGTCTCCTGCTGTCCTCATCTCCCGTCCTCTCCTCCCGATAGGCGTCCAATAGCTGCACCTGTTGTTTCAGCCCATCAGGTGACAGGTAACAGACCCAAGCACCTGATTGGCGGAGAGAGGTGGTTCAGTTTTAGGAAGCAAATATTCTAAGCATGGCACTCTGTTAGAAGTTTTTGAGTTAATTAATATTTTAACCACTTTCAGACCGGACCAATTTGCTGGTCAAAGACCAGACCACTTTTTGCGATTTGGCACTGCGTCGCTTTAACTGACAATTGCGCGGTCGTGCGACGTGGCTCCCAAACAAAATTGACGTCCTTTTTTTCCCACAAATAGAGCTTTCTTTTGGTGGTATTTGATCACCTCTGCGGTTTTTATTTTTTGCGCTATAAACAAAAATAGAGCGACAATTTTGAAAAAAAACGCATTATTTTTTACTTTTTGTTATAATAAATATCCCCCAAAAATATATAAAAAAACATTTTTTTCCCTCAGTTTAGGCCGATACGTATTCTTCTACATATTTTTGGTAAAAAAATCACAATAAGCAATTATTGATTGGTTTGCGCAAAAGTTATAGCGTTTACAAAATAGGGATAGTTTTATAGCATTTTTATTAATAATTTTTTATTATTTTTTTTTTTTTACTAGTAATGGCGGCGATCAGCGATTTTTATTGTGACTGCGACATTGCGGCGGACACATCGGACATTTTTGACACATTTTTGGGACCATTGTCATTTATACAGTAATCAGTGCTATATAAATGCAGTGATTCCTGTGTAAATGACACTGGCAGTGAAAGGGTTAACCAGGGGGTGGCAGTGTAGGGGTTAAGTGTTCCTAGGGGTGTGTTACTAACTATGAGGGGGTTGGGCTTTCATTTAGTGAACACTGATCTCTGCTCCAATCACATGGAGCAGAGATCAGCGTCACTAGTTGCTAGGCAGAATGGAGAAATGTTGTTTACACAGCATTTCCTCCATTCGGCCGCTCCGTGAGACGATCGCGGGGATGCCCACGGCGATCGAGTCCGCGGGTCCTGCGACCGGACTCACGGGGGTCCCAAACAGCGCGGGAGCGTGCCGCCGGCGGCGTGCTCCCGATGGCAGGGCGGCAAATTTAAAGGGACGTACATGTACGCCCATTTGCCTGCCCGTGCCATTCTGTCGACGTACATCGTCGTGCGCTGGTCGGCAAGTGGTTAAGTGATAAAAGTTTCTGAAAATATATGTAAGATATATGTACGGTAATAAGTGATGGTTTCTGAAGGTCACAGAACAACAGATCGTATAGGGAGGAGTGGTTTTGCTGAGTAGGTACTTCTATTTTTGAGTTACTATGTCAAGACAATGGGTGGAGTTCAGGCATGTACTGGCCATTGGGACTACTGGGAGATTCCTGGTGGGCCGATGGCTCAGTGGGCCGGTCAAGTGCAGTCCTGGAGCCACTCCTCTCTGAGAGTGAGTGATCGCAATTTCACTACTGTCATGAGGAGAAGCTTCCGTCATATGCTGGAGAGAGCATTAGGCGTTATGCTCCCTCCAGCCTGCAGGGGAAGATTGACAGCTGGCCGACTTTCCTTCCTCTCTCCCCTATCAATTGTTATAACATGACTGGAGAGAGGAAGAAGAGAAGCTGCCTTCAGAACTGTGAGTACACATGGGGGGGGGGGGGGGATGCTCTGATGTAAGGGGCTGCTGATGGGACTCTGATGTAAGGGGCTGGTGATGGGACTCTGATGTAAGGGGGCTGCTGATGCGACACTCTGATGTAAGGGGGCTGCTGATGCGACACTCTGATGTAAGGGGGTGCTGATGGGACACTCTGATGTAAGGGGGTGCTGATGGGACACTCTGATGTAAGGGGGTGCTGATGGGACACTCTGATGTAAGGGGGCTTCTGATGGGACACTCTGATGTAAGGGGGCTGCTGATGGGACACTCTGATGTAAGGGGGCTGGTGATGGGACACTCTGATGTAAGGGGGCTGCTGATGGGACACTCTGATGTAAGGGGGCTGGTGATGGGACACTCTGATGTAAGGGGGCTGCTGATGGGACACTCTGATGTAAGGGGGTGCTGATGGGACACTCTGATGTAAGGGGGTGCTGATGGGACACTCTGATGTAAGGGGTGCTGATGGGACACTCTGATGTAAGGGGGCTTCTGATGGGACACTCTGATGTAAGGGGGCTGCTGATGGGACACTCTGATGTAAGGGGGTGCTGATGGGACACTCTGATGTAAGTGGGCCGGTCTGGATCAAGTCCAGGGCCAAATTTCTGTCCCAGTCCAGCCCTGGTGGAGTTATGCTACTTATCTATAGACTGAACAATATTAGGTATATATGCAAATATGGGTGTTATTAGGATATGCTGACATAACATCATGAAACAGTATAAGAATGGAGTAAGATTATGAGAGTAGGAGAGATCGGTGGGAAGAGAAGGAACTCTATACTTTGAAAATGTAATACCAGAAGTACCACCTTAGAAGCCAACACCATGCCATATGTTACCAGATGTCAATCTTGTCTTTGCTTATCTTTCTGAACAATAAACCAACTATTGAACGAATGAAGGATTCTTCAATTTCTACTCCTGAAAGTACGTTGGAAATGCCTTGGATGAAGACATACATATCTCCGCTACACACCCTTGAGGAGAAGGGATACTGATTCACATATTACACAAAGACTTTGCTATTCATTAAGAAACGCCCCTGTGAGTATAGTAGAATACTAGAGTAATATGTATTTTACTGGGAAGTGTAGAGTATGTAGAGTTTTTACTAAGAGTAGAGCTTTCTACTCTCTACTCACACTCACTGTTTACCTTTTTTGACGCCCATTCAAACCTATGGCTCTAATTTAGGTGCTTAAAAAAAAATACCCCCGCCTCAGCAGCGCCCATGGATAGATTTATGCAATGCAGGAATCTATCCATAGTACACGGAAGGGGGTGGCTGGAGAGAGGGGGCGGCACCTGAGCTCACTTTTGGATGCACCGCCACTGAAGCTGAGCATACACTTGTAGCCGACTCCCCGACTCTCAAGGGCCTGATGATGACCCCCAGAGCCAGAGAGAACTGACATTCCTCCCCAGGGTGCAGGTTACTAGGGATGAGCCGATTGCCCCCCCCCCCGCCCGGTTTGGGAACATGCGAACAGGCAAAAGGTTTGAACGAACACACAAACCCTATTAAAGTCTATGGGACACGAACATGAAAAATCAAAAGTCCTCATTTAAAGGCTAATATGCATGTTATCGCCATAAAAAGTGTTTGGGGACCCGAGTCCTGCCCCAGGGGACCTGGATCAATGCAAAAAAAAAGTTTCTAAAAGGACAGTTTTTTCAAGAGCAGTGATTTTAATAATGTTGAACATGAAACAATAAAAATGAAATATTCCTTTAAATATCGTGCCTGGGGGGGGGGGGGTCCCCTAATGCCGCGTACACGCGATCGAATTGTCCGGCGTACTTAGTCCGCTGAAACGCATTTCACCGGACAATTCGATCGTGTGTGGGCTTCAGTGGACTTTCTCAGCGTAAAGTCCGGCGGACTTAGAAAGTTGGGTTTCAGCGGACAATACGTTCGTCAGTATGCTAGTCCGGCGGACTAAGAATGATGCATGATCAGAAGCAAGTACGAGAAGGAAGCTATTGGCTACTGGCTATTGAACTTCCTTTTTCTAGTCCCGTCGTACGTGCTGTACGTCATCGCGCTAGCAAACGCCGGACTTTCTGTGTGTCCGTGTGTGGCCAAGTCCGTTCGGTAGAAAGTCCGCCGGATTGTTTGCCGGACTAAGTTTGCCGGACAATTCGATCGTGTGTACGCAGCCTTAGTCTGCCTGTAAAGTGGCGCATCTCTCTGATGTGTTTTACAGTGCCGCAGCAAAATGACATTTCTAAAGGAATAAAAAATGTCATTTAAACTTGCATGCAGCTGTAATGTATTGGCGGCCCCCGGTAATATACAGTCAGGTCCATAAATATTGGGACATCAACACAATTCCAAACTTTTTGGCTCTATACACCACCACGATGGATTTGAAATGAAACAAACAAGATGTCCTTTAAAGCGGGAGTGCGCGTTTTTATTTTTTTTTTAAAAGCCAGCAACTACAAATACTGCAGCTGCTGACTTTTAAAATAGTGACACTTACCTGTCCAGCGCGCCCGCGATGTCGGCACCCGAAGCCGATCTCTCGATCGTCTCTCGGGTGCTGCCGCCGCCATCTTGGGTATGGGAATCAGGAAGTGGAGCCTTTCGGCTTCATTTCCCGGTTCCCTGTTGCGCATGCGCGAGTCGCGCTGCGCAATAAGGATGGACCCGCTGCCTCTGGGATCTGTGTGTTTCCCAGCAGGCAGCGGGGGACTTTCGGAAAGGGGCGTAGATTTACGCCCCTTTCCGCAGAGAGCTATCCCGGAAGTGGGTGCAGATACCTGTACTGTACAGGTACCTGCACCCCCCTCCCCCCTGAAAGGTGGCAATTGTAGCGCCGGAGGGGGGGAGGATTACAATGAGCGGAAGGTCCACTTTAGGGTGGACCTCCGCTTTAACTGCAGACTTTCATCTTTAATGTGAGGGTATTTACATCCAAATCAGGTGAACGGTGTAGGAATTACAACAATTTATATATGCGCCTCCCACTTTTTAAAGGGACCAAAAGTAATGGGACAGATTAACAATCATCCATCGTACTTTCACTTTTTAATATTTGGTTGCAAACCCTTTGCAGTCAATTACAGCCTGAAGTCTGGAACGCATAGACATCACCAGATGCCGCGTTTCATCCCTGGTGATGCTCTGCCAGGCCTTTACTGCAACTGTCTTCAGTTCCTGCTTGTTCTTGGGGCATTTTCCCTTCAGTTTTGTCTTCAGCCGGTGAAATGAATGCTCAACCGGATTCAGGTCAGGTGATTGACTTGGCTATTGCATAACATTCCACTTCTTTCCCTTAAAAAACTCTTTGGTTGCTTCGGGTCATTGTCCATCTGCCCTGTGAAGCGCCGTCCAATGAGTTCTGAAGCATTTTGCTGAACATGAGCAGATAATATTGCCCGAAACACTTCAGAATTCATCCTGCTGCTTTTGTCAGCTGTCACATCATCAATAAATACAAGAGAACCAGTTCCATTGGCAGCCATACATGCCCACGCCATGACATTACCACCACCATGCTTCACTGATGAGGTGGTATGCTTTGGATCATGAGCAGTTCCTTTCCTTCTCCATACTCTTCTCTTCCCATCACTCTGGTACAAGTTGATCTTGGTCTCATCTGTCCATAGGATGTTGTTCCAGAACTGTGAAGGCTTTTTTAGATGTTGTTTGGCAAACTCTAATCTGGCCTTCCTGTTTTTGAGGCTCACCAATGGTTTACATCTTGTGGTGAACCCTCTGTATTCACTCTGGTGAAGTCTTCCCTTGATTGTTGACTTTGACACACATACACCTACCTCCTGGAGAGTCTTCTTGATCTGGCCAACTGTTGTGAAGGGTGTTTTCTTCACCAGGGAAAGAATTCTTCGGTCATCCACCACAGTTGTTTGCCAGACTGCTTGCTCGGATAAGGGTCTGGTATGGACTTTGGGGAGGGGACCCCATCCCAATTTTTTTACATTTTTGCATGGAATTCCCCTTAAAATCTATGCCGGACCCAAAGAGCCTGGTATGGATTTTGGGGGAGAACCCATGCCGTTTTTTTCTTAGCTCTGTCATTGGGTTCCCCTTAACCACTTCAATAAACTGTATTATATACTCTGCACTGACTGCACTATGTATATATATATATATATATATATATATATATATACTACACAGTATACAGTGCCTTGCGAAAGTATTTCCCCTTGAACTTTTCAACCTTTCGCCACATTTCAGGCTTCAAACATAAAGATATAAAATTTTTATTTTTTGTGAAGAATCACCAACAAGTGGGACACAATTGTGAAGTGGAACAAAATCTATTGGATATTTTAAACTTTTTTAGCAAATAAAAAACTGAAAAGTGGTGCGTGCAAAATTATTAGGCCCCCTTTACTTTCAGTGCAGCAAACTCACTCCAGAAGTTCAGCGAGGATCTCTGAATGATCCAATGTTGTCCTAAATGACTGATGGTGATAAATAGAATCCACCTGTGTGTAATCAAGTCTCTGTATAAATGCACCTGCTCTGTGATAGTCTCAGGGTTCTGTTGAAAGCGCAGAGAGCATCATGAAGACCAAGGAACACACCAGGCAGGTCTGGAATACTGTTGTGGAGAAGTTTAAAGCCGGATTTGGATACAAAAAGATTTCCCAAGCTTTAAACATCCCAAGGAGCACTGTGCAAGCGATCATTTTGAAATGGAAGGAGTATCAGACCACTGCAAATCTACCAAGACCTGGCCGTCCCTCTAAACTTTCAGCTCAGACAAGGAGAAGACTGATTAGAGATGCAGCCAAGAGGCCCATGATAACTCTGGATGAACTGCAGAGAACTACAGCTGAGGTGGGAGAGTCTGTCCATAGGACAACAATCAGTCGTACACTGCACAAATCTGCCCTTTATGGAAGAGTGGCAAGAAGAAAGCCATTTCTCAAAGATATCCATAAAAAGCCTCATCTAAAGTTTGCCACAAGCCACCTGGGAGACACACCAAACATGTGGAAGAAGGTGCTCTGGTCAGATGAAACCAAAATCCAACTTTTTGCCCACAATGCAAAACGATATGTTTGGTGTAAAAGCAACACAGCTCATCACCCTCAACACACCATCCCCACTGTCACACATGGTGGTGGCAGCATCATGGTTTGGGCCTGCTTTTCTTCAGCAGGGACAGGGAAGATGGTTAAAATTGAGGGGAAGAGATGGATGCAGCCAAATACAGGACCATTCTGGATGAAAACATGTTGGAGTCTGCAAAAGACCTGAAACTGGGATGGAGATTTATCTTCCAACAAGACAATGATCCCAAACATACAGCAAAATCTACAAAGGAATGGTTCACAAATAAACGTATCCAGGTGTTAGAATGGCCAAGTCAAAGTCCAGACCTGAATCCAATCGAGAATCTGTGGAAAGAGCTGAAAACTGCTGTTCACAAACGCTCTCCATCCAACCTCACTGAGCTCCAGCTGTTTTGCAAGGAAGAATGGGCAAGAATTTCAGTCTCTCGATGTGCAAAACTGATAGAGACACCCCAAGCGACTTGCAGCTGTAATCGCAGCAAAAGGTGGCTCTACAAAGTATTAACACAAGGGGGCCCAATCATTTTGCACGCCCCACTTTTCATTTTTTTATTAGTTAAAAAAGTTTCAAAAATCCAATAGATTTCGTTCCACTTCACAATTGTGTCCCACTTGTTGGTGATTCTTCACAAAAAATAAAAATGTTATATCTTTATGTTTGAAGCCTGAAATGTGGCAAAAGGTTGAAAAGTTCAAGGGGGCCGAATACTTTCGCAAGGCACTGTATATTAATACATTCCCCGCACTGTATACATATTCTACACCAACTACACTGTGTGTGTATATATATATATATATATATATATATATATATATATATATACTAACCTGCCTAATCTAACTCAAGTTCTCTCAATCTCGCCACGTTATCACACTACATACGACCACCATGTAATCACCCTTATATAGTGTGGGTTGTGGACTTAGCCCCCTAAGCCATGATTGGCCCAAGGCACTCAGCCATCAATGCACTGCGATCTCACAGAAAGCCCCATATGTTCGGTTTATTTGCGGACAAACGAACACCCGATGTTCGAGTCAAACTTACGTTCGATTTGAACTTGGGACCATCCCTACAGGTTACTAGGCATAGTGGGTTAAGCGTCCATGGAGAGTAAGCACAGCAAGGGAGATGATCCTCCGGGCAGTAACATGGCATGGAATGGGTTAACAGTGCTGGATCCAGGAATTGAGAGGAGCATGAGGTGCAAGCAGAGAGGCAGCTGGGCAAGGTCAGGCACAGGGTCATTACTAGAGGCCTGACCTCTGTCCTGGGTCCTCACAGGTAGTCTCTAAGAGTGACTGCAGGAAAAAATGGCACTGTAGATATACCTGAGCTGGGGTGTGATATAGTGATCCAGGCAATCTGATGCTTAGCATTAGATTGCCAGGGGGCAACAGGCTGCACACCCCCCCCTCCCCAAAAAAGCAGGTAGGGGGCAGGCTCTTCGTCCTCCAGCAGGGAGCAGTGCGGTGAGAAGAGCGCTCTGTGCCCGCCAGACCCTGGCGTCTGGATGAAGGAAGTCTGCAGGTGTGGAATGGAGGGAACTCGGTGTGAGGTGCCAGGTTTTGGCTGCATGGCTCCTCACACATAGGTGTTGTGGAGAGGTGGGGGAGGAGGAGAGCAAACGGGGTTGATTGCCCAAAGAGCTGGCAATCAGAATTAAATTACAGAGTACAGTTTCCTAACTGATCCAAATCTCTCCCTACTACTATGCAGTTTTCCATCTTTCCCTACAATGGCTTTGGTTCACGGACACTATGGCTGCCCTTTGCCCCCCTTTTTTTTAGTGCGGGGTCTGGCTTATCTAAAAGCCACTTAATGGCTCTTCTAAGCCTGCTGGCCATAGTTCAACGACCACGCAAGGGCGTACCTAGAGCATTTGGCACCCGGGGCGGATCCTATATCTGGCACCCCCACCATAAAATGTAAAAACACCCACCGTGTCCCCTGCATACCTCTGCATCCTTCAATATCTTTTTGTCACTACTGTGTACCCCTCCTCTCCACAACTGCACCTCTGGACCCCTTTAAATTACACAGCACCCTGCACCTCTGGACCCCTTTACATTACACAGGACCTTGCACCTAAGGACCTCTTTACATTACACAGCAGCCTACACCTCTGGACCCCTTTACATTACACAGCAGCCTACACCTCTGGACCCCTTTACATTACACAGCAGCCTACACCTCTGGACCCCTTTACATTACACAGCAGCCTGCACCTCTGGACCCCTTTACATTACACAGCAGCCTGCACCTCTGGACCCCTTTACATTACACAGCAGCCTGCACCTCTGGACCCCTTTACATTACACAGCTCTTGTACCTCTGGACCCCTTTACATAACATAGCACCCTGAACCTCCTGACTCCTTTACATTACACAGCACCCTGTACCTTTGGACCCCTTTACATTACACAGGACCTTGCACCTAAGGACCTCTTTACATTACACAGCAGCCTGCACCTCTGGACCCCTTTACATTACACAGCTCTTGTACCTCTGGACCACTTTACATAACATAGCACCCTGAACCTCCTGACCCCTTTACATTACACAGCCCTTGTACCTATGGATCCCTTTACATTACACAGCACCCTGAACCTCTGGACCCCTTTACATTACACCGCCCTTGTACCTCTGGACCCCTTTACATTACACAGCACCCTGCACCTCTGCACCCCTTTACATTACACAGCCCCTCACAGCTCTGGACCCTCTGCAAGTTACACAGATCCCCTACAGTGCAGACCCCCTCCCTACCATACAGACCCCCATCTACAGTGTAGACCCCCCTACAGTACAGAATCCTCCCCTACAGTGCAGACCCTCCTACAGTACAGACCCCTCCACCCTATAGCGCAGACCCCCCCCCCCTACAGTGCAGACCCTCCTACAGTACAGACCCCTCCCCCTACAGCGCAGACCCCCCTACAGTACAGACTCCCCTACAGACCCCCCTACAGTGCCGAATCTTCCCCTACAGTACAGACCCCCCCCCCTACAGTGCAGGACCCCTTCTACAGTGCAGGACCCCCCTACAGTGCAGACCCCCTACAGTGCAGGACCCCCCTACAGTGCAGAACCCCCCTACAGTGCAGGACCCCTTCTACAGTACAGGACCTCCCTACAGTGCAGGACCCCCCTACAGTGCAGGACCCCCCCTACAGTGCAGGACCCCTTCTACAGTGCAGACCCCCTACAGTGCAGGACCCCCTACAGTGCAGGACCCCCCCTACAGTGCAGACCCCCCTACAGTGCAGGACCCACCACAGTAAAGAACCCCCCTACAGTGCACAGCCTCCCCTAAGGACCCATAGTGCACCTCGAGCCCAAGGCAGCGGCATTGCAGGGGGAGGTGTGGGCAGCACCCGAGTGGAGTGTCACCTGTCGGCTCAGTGATCCGGGACCCGGCGCAATAATCCCCTTCTCTCTGTGGTCGCGTGACTCACGTCGCGCCGTTCTGATCAGTCTCGGGCAGCGGCTGTCACTCACAGCCGAGCAGAGTGAAGCCGCCTCCCCCTCCTTGTCTACACAGTGCTGTGCATAGAGGAGGGGGAGGCGGCTTCACTCTGCTCGGCTGTGAGTGACAGCCGCTGCCCGAGACTAATCAGAACGGCCGCGCGACGCGACCACAGAGAGAAGGGGATTATTGTGCCAGGTCACTGAGCCGGCTGATGTCAATCCACTCGGGTGCTGCTCGCACCCCCCCCCTGCAATGCCGCCCACTGCCAGTGCCTCGGGCTCTCTCTGTGTGGGCTGCGAACCCGAGGCACGGCGCTGTCTGACACTTCAGTTGCGGGGGGGTGGGGCGCTGACCTGACACCCCCCCCAGTGTGTGGCACCCGGGGCGGCCAGCCCCCCCACTTAGTACGCCCCTGCGACCACAGAGTACGTTATAATGAAAAAAAAATCTGAATTTGCACAAGAGTTTGCCGGGACTGTGAATTTGGAACCTCTAGCATTCGCTTCGAAGCCCTGGTGATGGTGTACCCAAACCTCCTCCCTACTGGCATCCCTACTCATCACTACTGGCATCCCTGCTCATCCCTACTGGCATCCAGTCTGCTTCTGGTAAATGTAGCAGAACAGTCATAGTAATGAGTGTAATAAGGAAACAGATACAATGTAACAATGTATGGAAATGCGGGATCCGGATTCTGGAAATGTGTCTGGCGTGAGGGGTCTGGTTGGCTCGCCAATAATAAATGTCAACAATAATCGCTCACTAATTGTCCCCTCACCCATCATAATCTGTTGTACCATTGGCATCACTGTCCCCCATCACCGGCTGGGAAGGGGGCGTATCGCTGGTCACTATGCACACGGCAAACGCTAATCGCAGATGAGTGGTGCTAATTGTTCTCAGTTGTTTCCCCTCCAGCCGTGTGAAGGAGGACCTGCTGAGTGTTCTGCTCATCTCTGGCTGATGCTGGAAGCACCCAGAATATGGATTGCCTTGTGTTTAGTATATTGATAAATGCATCCTAATCCTGCCCCCCCGTACCCCCACTCCGCCCAGTCTTGGACCACCTCCTTCCTCGAGATTTGTGTCGGTGTCGGTGTGCTGGTTGATCGCATCTATAGTCAGCAATACATGTTACCTAATTTCCTGGCTAAAACCTCAAAGTGCTCATACGTGCAGCTTACCTTAGAAAAGGGTCTTATAAACCCCAGAACGTGTTTATATCAAACTCCAGATCCAGTTGAGAACTGTCCCATCCCTCGTATTGTATATAAATGAGAGTCAGGGTACTTATTAAAAAAATAAAAATCACCCATATTGCAGACAGTAAAAATGTGCATTATTAATTGTTTGCATTGGAGCCTGCAAAGCCTTATACTTTTTAATTGTCTGATTTTTTTTTACCATTAGCTGTTAGCGGGGGGAACCCACTGACAGCTGATGAGTCATCCGTTGTTAAGGACAAGGCGGCCAGGTTCCTGGCCCGCTGCTTAGCAACCAGCAATTTCAAAAAACAAAAAGGTGTCAGGGTGACGGAGGTGTTGGAATTGGAGGTGTAGGAGTCGCGGTGATGGAGGTGTTGAAGTCGGGGGTGTTGGAATCAGGGTTATGTAGGTGTTAGAATTGGAGGTGTCAGAGATGTTGGAATCAGGGTGACGGAGGTGTTGGAGTCGGGGTGACGGAAGTGTTGGAATTGGAGGTGTTGGAACTGGAGATGTTGGAGTTGGTGTGTCAGAGGTGTTGGAATCAGGTTGATGGAGGTGTTGGAATTGGAGGTGTTTGAATCGGGGTCACAGAGGTGTTGGAATTGTTGAAGTCGGGGTGACAGAGGTGTTGAAGTCAAGGTGATGGAGGTGTTGGAACTGGAGGTGTTTGAATTGGGGTGACAGAGGTGTTGGAGTCGGGGTGGCAGGGGTGTTGGCGTTGGGGTGATGGAGGTGTAGGAATTGGGGTGATGGAGGTGTAGGAGTCGGGGTGATGGAGGTGTAGGAAGCGGGGTGATGGAGGTGTAGGAATCGTGGTGATGGAGTCGGGGTGATGGAGGTGTAGGAATCGGGGTGTTGGCCTTGGGGTGATGGAGGTGTAGGAATCGTGGTAATGGAGGTGTAGGAATCGTGGTGATGGAGGTGCAGGCATCGGGGTGATGGAGGTGTAGGAATTTGGGGTGATGGAGGTGTAGGAATCGGGGTGATGGAGGTGTAGGAATCAGGGTGATGGAGGTGTAGGAATCGTGGTGATGGAGTCGGTGTGATGGAGGTGTAGGAATCGGGGTGTTGGCCTTGGGGTGATGGAGGTGTAGGAATCGTGGTAATGGAGGTGTAGGAATCGGGGTGATGGAGGTGTAGGAATTTGGGGTGATGGAGGTGTAGGAATCGGGGTGATGGAGGTGTAGGAATTCGGGGTGATGGAGGTGTAGGAATCGTGGTGATGGAGGTGTAGGAATCGTGGTGATGGAGGTGTAGGCATCGGGGTGATGGAGGTGTAGGAATCGTGGTGATGGAGGTGTAGGCATCGGGGTGATGGAGGTGTAGGAATCGTGGTGATGGAGGTGTAGGCCTCGGGGTGATGGAGGTGTAGGAATCGGGGTGATGGAGGTGTAGGAATCGTGGTGATGGAGGTGTAGGCATCGGGGTGATGGAAGTGTAGGAATCGTGGTGATGGAGGTGTAGGAATCGTGGTGATGGAGGTGTAGGAATTGTGGTGATGGAGGTGTAGGAATCGTGGTGATGGAGGTGTAGGAATTGTGGTGATGGAGGTGTAGGCATCGGGGTGATGGAGGTGTAGGAATCGTGGTGATGGAGGTGTAGGCATCGGGGTGATGGAGGTGTAGGAATCGTGGTGATGGAGGTGTAGGAATCGTGGTGATGGAGGTGTAGGAATCGTGGTGATGGAGGTGTAGGAATCGTGGTGATGGAGGTGTAGGAATTGTGGTGATGGAGGTGTAGGCATCGGGGTGATGGAGGTGTAGGAATCGTGGTGATGGAGGTGTAGGAATCGTGGTGATGGAGTCGGGATGATGGAGGTGTAGGAATCGGGGTGATGGAGGTGTAGGCCTCGGGGTGATGGAGGTGTAGGCCTCGGGGTGATGGAGGTGTAGGAATCGGGGTGATGGAGGTGTAGGAATCGGGGTGATGGAGGTGTAGGCATCGGGGTGATGGAGGTGTAGGAATCGGGGTGATGGAGGTGTAGGAATCGGGGTGATGGAGGTGTAGGAATTGGGGTGATGGAGGTGTAGGAATCGGGGTGATGGAGGTGTAGGAATCGTGGTGATGGAGGTGTAGGCATTGGGGTGATGGAGGTGTAGGAATTGGGGTGATGGAGGTGTAGGAATTGGGGTGATGGAGGTGTAGGAATCGGGGTGATGGAGTCGGGGTGATGGAGGTGTAGGAATTGGGGTGATGGAGGTGTAGGAATCGGGGTGATGGAGGTGTAGGCCTCGGGGTGATGGAGGTGTAGGAATCGTGGTGATGGAGGTGTAGGCATCGGGGTGATGGAGGTGTAGGCCTCGGGGTGATGGAGGTGTAGGAATCGGGGTGATGGAGGTGTAGGCATCGGGGTGATGGAGGTGTAGGAATCGGGGTGATGGAGGTGTAGGAATCGGGGTGATGGAGGTGTAGGAATCGGTGATGGAGGTGTAGGAATCGGGGTGATGGAGTCGGGGTGATTGAGGTGTAGGAATTGGGGTGATGGAGGTGTAGGAATCGGGGTGATGGAGGTGTAGGAATCGGGGTGATGTAGGAATCGGGGTGATGGAGGTGTAGGAATCGGGGTGATGGAGGTGTAGGAATCGGGGTGATGGAGTCGGGGTGATTGAGGTGTAGGAATCGGGGTGATGGAGGTGTAGGAATCGGGGTGATGTAGGAATCGGGGTGATGGAGGTGTAGGAATCGGGGTGATGGAGGTGTAGGAATCGGGGTGATGGAGTCGGGGTGATTGAGGTGTAGGAATCGGGGTGATGGAGGTGTAGGAATCGGTGATGGAGGTGTAGGAATCGTGGTGATGGAGTCGGGGTGATGGAGGTGTAGGAATCGGGGTGATGGAGGTGTAGGCCTCGGGGTGATGGAGGTGTAGGAATTGGGGTGATGGAGGTGCAGGAATCGGGGTGATGGAGTTGGGGTGACTGTCTCTGAGTTTTTCTTATTTTGGTGAATGGGTAGGACATACAATGCACCCCATACTCATTCACATGGGAGGGGCCGGATCTGGGGGACCCCCCACAACCACCGGCCTGGGTTGTCGGGAGGAGGCCCTCGTCCCCATTAAAGCCCCCTCCCCCCCACCCATGTTGAGGGTATGTGGCCTGGTATGGTTCAGGAGGGGTGTATTCACTTGCCCCCCTCCCCCCCATCCTGACCAGGCGGGCTCCATGCTCCGGTGTGGACTTTTTAATTGTCTGATTCTTTTACTATAAGTGGTCAGAGGGGAATCCCGCTGACAGCTGACGGGTCATCCGTTGTTAAGGACACGGCGGACGACTTCCCGGCTCCCTCCGCAGAGCAAATTATCGCTAAATAGAAAAAATACCGCCTTCCTTATTGGACGGTAAATTCTCTGTGAATTGAACCTTCTGGCCGATATTTATCTCTTAGTGAGTGGAGCCCGATGTTCTATGTGACAGAGAACAGGAGAGGCCCGGATGTCACCCGGAGGATCTACCGAGGAAAAGAAGCGGCTCGGCTGTTTGGGAGGACTTCCCCTTTAAGAGACGATTTCTGATTGGATGCCAGAGGAAGCTTTGATAACAGCTTCACTAACTTCACATCACGTGCTGCACATTCCGGGACACGGAGCCCCGGAGGAGGCGGGGCCAGGAAGGACAGGGACACCCTCCGGGCGGACCACACAGAACAGGCACTGCGCGTGCGCCGTGATGATGGGACTGAGCTGGCGAGACAAAGGGGCGTGTTCCGAGGCCGAATGAGGCGTGTTCTCAGTGAAGGGGGTGTGTCTGAAGTGGCGCGCTGAGGAGGATTGTCCTTCCCGGGGAGCCGTACAGACCGCAGGAAGAGAGAGAGAGAGAGAGAGGGCGGGGCTACCCAGAGAGAAGGAGGGCGGGGCCCACCGGAGAGGGCGAGATCTGGAGGCCGAGAGAGACCCCGGGGTAACTATTCACCGACTTCCCTTCCCCCCACCTTATATGTACCCCCCCTCCATGTGTATACCCCCTGTATGTATATACCCCCCCCCCCTCTCTCTCTATCTATCTATCTATCTATATATATATATATATATACACACACACCCCCCTGTATATGTACTCACCCTTATATATATATACCCTGTTTATGCAGTCACCCCCATATATATATATATATATATATATATATATATATATATATATATATATATATATATATATATACACACACATACCCACCCCTGTATATGTACTCACCCTTATATATACGCTGTGTATGTAGTCACCCCTATATATATATATATATATATATATATATATATACACATATATATATATACCCCCCTATGTATGTAATCACCCCCCTTGTATAGTAAGGGGGGACATCTGTATGTAGATAGTGGGGTGCCCCGGCTCCTCCCCATACTGTGGAGTCATGTGACTTGTATCTTCTTCTCTCTCTCTGTGTTACATTGTAGACATTCTCAGCCGAGGCCGCCGCCTCCTGTGGGGCTGGTTGGGGCTTTGCTCCCCTCTCTAGGGTCATATGTGGGGGGGGGGGGGGAGGTGGATGAGGACATTGGTGGGGACAGGTCCTCTTTATGGGCATCTTGGGGAGAACTTTGTATTAAGGCACTATAAGTGTCAGCATGGTGTACGGGCACACAGAACATTCCTGAGAAAACTACAGCCTGGTGCAGTCTTACATTACAGTGCTTCCTGCCTCTGCCATACGCCCCCTGTGTGTGCGCCCTGCTTCCTGCCTCTGCCATACGCCCCCTGTGTGTGCGCCCTGCTTCCTGCCTCTGCCATACGCCCCCTGTGTGTGCGCCCTGCTTCCTGCCTCTGCCATACGCCCCCTGTGTGTGCGCCCTGCTTCCTGCCTCTGCCATACGCCCCCTGTGTGTGCGCCCTGCTTCCTGCCTCTGCCATACGCCCCCTGTGTGTGCGCCCCGCTTCCTGCCAATGCCATACACACCCCCTGTGTGTGCGCCCCACTTCCTGCCTCTGCCATAGGCCCCCTGTGTGTGCGCCCCACTTCCTGCCTCTGCCATAGGCCCCCTGTGTGTGCGCCCCACTTCCTGCCTCTGCCATAGGCCCCCTGTGTGTGCGCCCCACTTCCTGCCTCTGCCATAGGCCCCCTGTGTGTGCGCCCCACTTCCTGCCTCTGCCATAGGCCCCCTGCGTGTGCGCCCCACTTCCTGCCTCTGCCATAGGCCCCCTGCGTGTGCGCCCCACTTCCTGCCTCTGCCATAGGCCCCCTGCGTGTGCGCCCCACTTCCTGCCTCTGCCATAGGCCCCCTGCGTGTGCGCCCCACTTCCTGCCTCTGCCATAGGCCCCCTGTGTGTGTGCTCCCCGCTTCCTGCCTCTGCCATACGCACCCTGTGTGTGCGCCCCGCTTCCTGCCTCTGCCATAGGCCCCCTGTGTGTGCGCCCCACTTCCTGCCTCTGCCATAGGCCCCCTGTGTGTGCGCCCCACTTCCTGCCTCTGCCATAGGCCCCCTGTGTGTGCGCCCCACTTCCTGCCTCTGCCATAGGCCCCCTGCGTGTGCGCCCCACTTCCTGCCTCTGCCATAGGCCCCCTGCGTGTGCGCCCCACTTCCTGCCTCTGCCATAGGCCCCCTGCGTGTGCGCCCCACTTCCTGCCTCTGCCATAGGCCCCCTGCGTGTGCGCCCCACTTCCTGCCTCTGCCATAGGCCCCCTGCGTGTGCGCCCCACTTCCTGCCTCTGCCATAGGCCCCCTGCGTGTGCGCCCCACTTCCTGCCTCTGCCATAGGCCCCCTGTGTGTGCGCCCCACTTCCTGCCTCTGCCATAGGCCCCCTGTGTGTGCGCCCCACTTCCTGCCTCTGCCATAGGCCCCCTGTGTGTGCGCCCCACTTCCTGCCTCTGCCATAGGCCCCCTGTGTGTGCGCCCCACTTCCTGCCTCTGCCATAGGCCCCCTGTGTGTGCGCCCCACTTCCTGCCTCTGCCATAGGCCCCCTGTGTGTGCGCCCCACTTCCTGCCTCTGCCATAGGCCCCCTGTGTGTGCGCCCCACTTCCTGCCTCTGCCATAGGCCCCCTGTGTGTGCGCCCCACTTCCTGCCTCTGCCATAGGCCCCCTGTGTGTGCGCCCCACTTCCTGCCTCTGCCATAGGCCCCCTGTGTGTGCGCCCCACTTCCTGCCTCTGCCATAGGCCCCCTGTGTGTGCGCCCCACTTCCTGCCTCTGCCATAGGCCCCCTGTGTGTGCGCCCCACTTCCTGCCTCTGCCATAGGCCCCCTGTGTGTGCGCCCCACTTCCTGCCTCTGCCATAGGCCCCCTGTGTGTGCGCCCCACTTCCTGCCTCTGCCATAGGCCCCCTGTGTGTGCGCCCCACTTCCTGCCTCTGCCATAGGCCCCCTGTGTGTGCGCCCCACTTCCTGCCTCTGCCATAGGCCCCCTGTGTGTGCGCCCCACTTCCTGCCTCTGCCATAGGCCCCCTGCGTGTGCGCCCCACTTCCTGCCTCTGCCATAGGCCCCCTGCGTGTGCGCCCCACTTCCTGCCTCTGCCATAGGCCCCCTGCGTGTGCGCCCCACTTCCGGCCTCTGCCATAGGCCCCCTGTGTGTGCGCCCCACTTCCGGCCTCTGCCATAGGCCCCGTGTGTGCGCCCCACTTCCTGCCTCTGCCATAGGCCCCGTGTGTGCGCCCCACTTCCTGCCTCTGCCATAGGCCCCCTGCGTGTGCGCCCCACTTCCTGCCTCTGCCATAGGCCCCCTGCGTGTGCGCCCCACTTCCTGCCTCTGCCATAGGCCCCCTGCGTGTGCGCCCCACTTCCTGCCTCTGCCATAGGCCCCCTGCGTGTGCGCCCCACTTCCTGCCTCTGCCATAGGCCCCCTGCGTGTGCGCCCCACTTCCTGCCTCTGCCATAGGCCCCCTGCGTGTGCGCCCCACTTCCTGCCTCTGCCATAGGCCCCCTGCGTGTGCGCCCCACTTCCTGCCTCTGCCATAGGCCCCCTGCGTGTGCGCCCCACTTCCTGCCTCTGCCATAGGCCCCCTGCGTGTGCGCCCCACTTCCTGCCTCTGCCATAGGCCCCCTGCGTGTGCGCCCCACTTCCTGCCTCTGCCGTAGGCCCCCTGTGTGTGCGCCCCACTTCCTGCCTCTGCCGTAGTCCCCCTGTGTGTGCGCCCCACTTCCTGCCTCTGCCGTAGGCCCCCTGTGTGTGCGCCCCACTTCCTGCCTCTGCCGTAGGCCCCCTGTGTGCGCCCCACTTCCTGCCTCTGCCGTAGGCCCCGTGTGTGCGCCCCACTTCCTGCCTCTGCCGTAGGCCCCCTGTGTGCGCCCCACTTCCTGCCTCTGCCGTAGGCCCCCTGTGTGTGCGCGCCCCGCTTCCTGCCTCTGCCATAGGCCCCCTGTGTGTGCGTGCCCCGCTTCCTGCCTCTGCCATAGTCCCCCTGTGTGTGCGCGCCCCGCTTCCTGCCTCTGCCATAGTCCCCCTGTGTGTGCGCGCCCCGCTTCCTGCCTCTGCCATAGTCCCCCTGTGTGTGCGTGCCCCGCTTCCTGCCTCTGCCATAGTCCCCCTGTGTGTGCGTGCCCCGCTTCCTGCCTCTGCCATAGTCCCCCTGTGTGTGCGCCCCACTTCCTGCCTCTGCCATCAGTGCCCCTGTGTGCGCCCCTTCCATATCTTGGCTTTCATTTTGGTGGCACTTGTAGTCCCACGGCACACATCTTGTTCAAAACAGATGTAAATGGTGCCGGTTGCGGTGGGGGGGGGGGTCATTTGGGGGGAGGGGTATGAGCTGAAGCAGACGTCTGGGGTTTAAAATAGGAGGGGGTGGGGAACTTATATAATGTTTAAGTAAAAAAAAAAAAGGTACCTCGTACTTTAGGATATGAAATCACGATGGAGGGGAACCAATCGGACTAATTCTCCTCCTTTCGCTCTGCCACCGTTCTGCCTTACCGGGGAATTCCATCTCCCGGCAAATTCCATCTCCCGGCAAATTCCATCTCCCGGCATTACAAAAATAACCGGCCTCCTTTTATTATTGGTAGAGAGATAGATATATAGATAGATCTATCTATCTATCTATCTATCTATCTATCTATCTATCTATCTATCTATCTATCTATCTATCTATCTCTATATCTATCTCTATATCTATCTATCTCTATATCTATCTATCTATCTATCTATCTATCTATCTATCTATCTATCTATCTATCTATCTATCTATCTATCTCTATATCTATCTATCTCTATTTCACATTATATTACCAAAAGTATTGTGACACCTGACTTTACACACACATGTAAACATTAATGGTATTGGGTTGAGTATCTCGTGAGTCAGAGGCTGCTTCAGCCTAAATACAACAGAGGTACAGCGCCTTGAAAAAGTATTCATACCCCTTGAAATTTTCCACATTTTGTTACAACCAAAAAACTTAAATGTATTTTATTGGGATTTAATGTGATAGACCAACACAAAGTGGCAAAACGCTATGTGTGGGGGAAACTAACACTGCCCATCCCCCTGAACACACCATCCCCCACCGTGAGACATGGCGGTGGTGGCAGCATCATGTGGTGGGGATGCTTTTCTTCAGCAGGGACAGGGAAGCTGGTCAGAGTTGATGGGAAGATGGATGGAGACAAATACAGGACAATCTTAGAAGAAAACCTGTTAGAGTTTACAAAAGACATGAGACCGGGGCGGAGGTTCACCTTCCAGCAGGACAACGACCCGAAACATCCAGCCAGAGCTACAATGGAATGGTTTACATCAAAGCATATCCATGTGTTAGAATGGCCCAGTCACAGTCCAGACCTAAATCCCATTGAGAATCTGTGGCAAGACTTGAAAATTGCTGATCACAGACGCTCTCCATCCAATCTGACAGAGCTTGAGATATTTTACAAAGAAGAAGAAGGATGGGCAGAAATGTCCTCTCTAGATGTGCAAAGCTGGTAGAGACACCCCCAAAAAGACTTGTAGAGAAAAGGGGGTTCTACAAAGTATTGACTCCGGGGGGCGCCATACAAATGCCCCTCCCCCCACACTTTTCACATATTTATTTGTATTATTTATCATTTTCCTTCCACTTCACAATTATGTGACACTTTGTGTTGGTCCATCACATAAAATCCCAATAAAATACATTTGTTTTTGGTTGTAACATGACATGTGGGGGAATTTCAAGGGGTATGAATACTTTTTCAAGGCACTGTATCTCCCATTTGACTTTATGGCAGCGAAAAGTTAAAAAAAGTTTTTTTTGTTTTTTGGGGGTTTTTTTTTATTTATTTTTTTGGAGGTTTTTTTATTTTATTTTTTTAGAAATATAATTAATAAAGACTTTATAAGCAAGGTTAAAATTGCATCCGTGCAACAAAGATGTCTGATCTATACATGATGGTCTAATTATTGCCCAACTGGGGGGGAGGGGGGGGGTGGCCACAAAATGCATTGTACATATGAAAATGTAGCTAACCACAGATGCTACCCAACGCGTTTCCATTAAAGATAGTCTTCCTCAGGGGATATCAGGTTGATCAAACCTATGCAATATACAAAAACAACGAAAAAGTATACAAGTCCTGATCTAGTTGCAGAATTTACACAGTAGATGTTCATCATATGGTAACTTACAGATGTGAATTGACCAGGGAATAAAAACTATATTTTTCATTTTGTTTGTTTTTTTTACAAATGACTAGATGTTTTAAGATCGTGCAACAGTGATTTGTAGTGCTTGGGGGGGGGGGGGGGGTTGTAGTTTTTTTTTTTTTTTTTTTTATTTATTTATTTTTTGTTTTGTGGTTCTCATTTCTTTTTTATTTGTTTTTGTTTTGTGGTTGTTTTTTTATTTATATAATTATTATTTTTATTTATTTATTTTTTTCAGTGTTGATTTTGCTGGCTTGTAGATCACACCTGTCCTTCTTCTTTTTTTTTTTTTTATGTGAAAAAATGCCGATTTTCTGGTGCCGTCTCTTCCTCTATCATACAGAGAGAGAACTGGTCGTTCCTCCTGGTATTTGCCTCGTGGTGATTGTCTCTCGCTGTGTATGATTTACCTTTTTTATAGTGTCTTTTTCTCTATACTTCAGTTCCTTCCTCCAGTGACGTTCCATGTCAGGGATTGTGCCGGCCGGTGTTTGCACTGGGGGTGGGTATAGAGGAAGGGCTGTGATATGGGACCTGAGCACCCGGTTCTCGGGGCTGGACTGCGGCTGCCTACTGAAGAAGGACCTTTCCATAAAGAGTTGTCCTTTCTGGACTTTCCTTCTCTCCAGCATTGAGGAGACTGTTTAGGTAAAGCTGAAGTTCAGGTAGGAATTTTTATTACGTATCGACCGCAAAACGTGTTTATACATTGCAGCTTGCAAGTGCTTTACCGGGATTATGGCTGAAGATATCAACCATAACCCCGGGACTGTGTTTGTTCTTTCATTGCCTATGGCCTTGGAGGACCGGAGCGACGTCATGGCGTCACTTCCGGTCCAGCGGTGTGTATAATTATATATATTTATTATAATCACTCACGTTTTTATATATATATATATATATATATATATATATATATATATATATATATATATATATATATATATATATATATATATATATAAAAATTTCTCTCTCTCTTTCATAGATATATAAAAAAAAATGAGAGAATATATATATATATATATATATATATATATATTTTAGAGCTGCACAATTAATCGTCAAGAATCGTTATTGCCGATCTTGACTAAAGTGTTTCCCGATTCTTTCTATGCAAAGAATTCTCTCTGCTCTTCTGAAGCCCTCAAAAGGAAGGAAGAGAGAAAAAAAACTAGGCAGTCTGTCAAGAATCAAAATAAGTGGAGGGCCACCCTGAAAAAAAAAATACATTAAAAATTAGAAAAAAATCATAAAAAAAAAAAAAAAAGAATTTTTTTTTTTTTTTTTTTTTACTTGCCAGAAATGCCTGTTGCTAGGCACATCATCCTAATCTGCCTCTTCCTCCTCCGCGGAGATCTTTTTTCTTCTCTCCTCCGTGCAGCGTCTTCTGGGTAATGGGTCGCGCTGTGTTCTGGGAACTGTGTGTGTCCCAGAACACAGCGGGTCCCATTCACAAAGCACTGCGTGATTCGCACATGCGCAGTAGGAAACGGGCAGTGAAGCCGCAAGGCTCCACTGCCTGTTTCTCTTAGATAGAATGGCGGTGCCGAGGGATTATATAATTTTTTTTTTATTTTTTATTATGTTTGGGGGTTCTAAGTAATTGCGCAGCGGTCTTTCAAATGCAAATTATTATTATTTTTTTTGGAAAGAATTACTTGATGAATGAATTAAAAAAAAAAAAAAAAGCAAAAAAACTAACCAGTAAAGTTAGCCCATTTTTTGTTTGTATAATGTGAAAGATTTTACATCGCGAGAATCGTGATCTTTATTCTAAGCAAAAATAAATAAATCGTGATTCTCATTTTGGCCAGAATCGTGCAGCTCTAATGTATATCTATTTCTCTTTTAAAGGTAGAGGAGAGATTTGGGGTCTTTTTGAGATCTTTCCATAAAGCGGACCTGTCATCCTTGTTTCCATCTATTGTTTCCTTGTAATAGGACAATTAAAAGTGATCAAAAAAAAAAAATGAACGGTGTAAAATAAATAAGAAAACAATTTTTTTTTGATCGTTCGAAATTCTTTCGACCGGTACTCACCTCTCCGCCGACTTCCCGGGTCTTCAGGGAGTTCCGCCAGAGATCCGGTGACATCACCGGACTCCTCCCCCCTTCCCCCAAGTCCCTCTGTCTGCTAACGAAGGGAAGGGGGAGGAGTCCGGTGACAAAGTTTCTGATTGAACGTAACGTTTACGGGGGAGGAGCTACGCATGACGCCCCCCGCTGCTGCCCTACGGAACTAACACGATTGTCGGCTTTACATGCCGTGTTTTTATCATCTTTATGTGTGTAGTTTGTGTTTGAACACAAAAATTTAAATCTTATTCTTTTCTTTCTACCCACGACCTGAGATTGTGAGAGAAGTTTATGGTCCGTGTTAACCCTTTTGATACCCGCATGCATGACCACCTGTTTGCACAGGGGTCCATGCCATAAGGTGAGAGGGATTAGTTAGACCGGAGGTGGAGGGATTGTCACGCTACTGTAGGAAAAAAAGAGAGAATTACTTACGTCAGTGCTACAGTTTGAATTTAAAACGTATTTGTGTGAACTGTGAAGTTAAGTCATGGATTGTGGAAACTAACTAGTGTCGGGTGATTGTATATAGTGTATACCACATTTACCACTGACTTGTGTAGAGTTGCAATGCAAGGAGATCAGCTAAAAGTAGTTGGATCTGTATGTGCATTATAAGTAATCGAAATTAGTCGATTAATCGATTAAAAAAAAAATCGATTAATCGAACACACAATTTTTGATCAGTAACGGCCCTTATATATATATATATATATATATATATATATATTATATATATATATATATATATATATATAGTTTAACCACTTAAACACTAAACCTTTTTCTGACATTTGTTGGTTTCAAGTTAAAATGATTTTTTTTTTTTTTTTTTTTTTTTTTATCCTAGAATTTTTTTTTTAAGAACCCCCCCCCCCCCCCCAAAAAAAAAAAAAAAAAAATATATATATATATATATATATATATAATTTTTTTTTTTGGGGGGGGGGGGGGTTCTTAAAAATTTTCTAGGATAAAAAAAAAAAAAATCATTTTAACTTGAAACCAACAAATGTCAGAAAAAGGTTTAGTGTTTAAGTGGTTAAACTTTTTTCACTTACACACAAAGTCTATTCCATTGACAAATTGTTACAATGTTTATACTTAAGTTCAACTGATAAAGAATGTTTTGATTCTTGGCAGACTGCCTGTGGTTTTTTTTTTTTTTTTTTTTTTTTTTTTTTTTTTACTTTTGACAGAAAAGCAGAGAGAATTCTTTGCATAGAAAGAATTAAGAAACTCTTTAGGCAAGATTGCAATAACAACGCTTGACGATTAATTGTGCAGCTCTAGGGGATATTTATTATAGCAAAAAGTAAAAAAATTCGTTTTTTTGGGGTTTTTTTTTTTCCCAAAACCGTCGCTCTTTTTTTTGTTTATAGCGCAAAAAGTAAAAACCGCAGAGGCGACGAAATACCACCAAAAGAAAGCTCTATTTGTGGGGGGGAAAAAGTCAATTTTGTTTGGGTACAGCAAAGCGCGACCGCGCAATTGTCAGTTAAAGCTACGCAGTGCTGAATCGCAAAAAGTGCTCTGGTCCGGAAGGGGGTAAAATCTTCCGGGGCCGAAGTGGTTAGTTTTTTTTTTTTTTTTTTTAAATTAGCTTTTGCAAAACCGCTGCCCAAATACTGTGCGACATAAAAAAAAAAATTGCAAGGCTCGCCATTTTATTCCCTAGGATAATGATGACTAACCTTGGGACCCCAGATGTTTTGGAACTACATTTCCAAAACATCTGGGGTGCCAAGGTTCGCCATCACTGCCCTAGGATGTAAAGAGCAAGTTCTGCTTTTAAAAATCAGATTTCTGGGAGAGAGTTAAATATACAGAGACAGTCCACTGATCCCAGATAAGGAAGCGCAGGCCGCGCTCTCCGCAGAATGTCGTATATCATTGAACCGCTCCTGTCTCTGTAATATATACTGGTTTATATTGGTTTCTGATGGACACTAAAAAGTTATCAATGTAAAGCCAACATTTTTTTTTTTTTTTTGTGCATTAGAAAATGCTTAACCACCTCAGCCCCGGAAGGATTTACCCTCTTCATGCCCAGGCCATTTTGTGCGATACGGCGCTGCGTCGCTTTAACTGACAATTGCACGGTCGTGCCACGCTGTACCCAAATAAAATGTACGTCCCCCCCCCCCCCCCCCCACACACAAATAGAGCTTTCATTTGGTGGCATTTGATCGCCTTTGCAGGTTTTTTATTTTTTTATTTTTTTTTTGCACTCGCTGTGCCCATTATGAGGGGTTCCCACCATCCCTCTGCTGAGTTCCCGGCTCTGTACACCCGCTGTGCCCGTTAGGAGGGGTTCCGACCATCCCCGTACCGAGTTCCCAGGTCTGTACACCCGCTGTGCCCATTATGAGGGGTTCCCACCATCCCAGTGCTGAGTTCCCCGGGTCTGTACACCCGCTGTGCCCATTATGAGGGGTTCCCACCATCCCTGTACTGAGTTCCCGGGTCTGTACACCCGCTGTGCCCATTATGAGGGGTTCCCACCATCCCTGTGCTGAGTTCCCGGGTCTGTACACCCGCTGTGCCCATTGAATCCAGAGCCATGGAGATATCTGGATACAATTGCTCAATAACTGTCCCTGTTGCTCATTTGCAGATTTTATTATCTGCTGCTATATTTACTCACCAGGTGATTATCAGTGGGTGTAGACGGGCGGATGAATCACGTCCCCGGCACAGCGAGGTCCTGCACTCCTCTCTTCCCATCATGCACTGCTGTATGGAGCCGGAGCAGGCCGGTCATTTTCAATTACAATAAATATTAGAAATGGGCCGTCTTCCTACCGGTCACATAACAGGAAACGTGGAAGACGGAGCCAAGAACGTCTGTCATTTTAATACAGAAATGTGGACTTAGTCTGTCCATGTACAGCACAGGGGGTCACAAAACCCTCCAACTGTTGCGAAACTACAAGTCCCATCCTGCCTCTGCCTATAGGAGTCATGCTTCCAACTGTCAGCCTTGCAATGCCTCCTGGGACTTGTAGTTTTGCTGCAGCTGGAGAGGCGCCAGTTTGAGACCCCCTGATGTACAGTATAGTATGCACTCAATATTTGGTTGGGGGCACTGATCAATGCATTGGTGTCGCTGGACCCCAAAAAGTGTCAGTTGGTGTCCGATTTGTCCGCCGCAATGTTGCAGTCCCGCAAAAAATCGCTGATCACCGCCATTACTAGTAAAAAAAAAAAAAAAAAAAAAAATAATTGAATAGAATACCATAAAAATATCTGATGGTGTATAGACGGTATAACTTTTGTGCAAACCAATCATTATACGATAATTGGGATCTTTTTTTTTTGACCAAAAATATGTAGCAGAATACATACTGGACTAAATTTATGATGGAATCTGATAATTAATTTTTTTTTTTTTTTTTTTTTTTTTTTACATATTTTTATAGCAGAAAGAATATTGTTGTGTTTTTTTTTTTTGTTTTGTTTTGTTTTTTTGGAAAAAATAAATAGTTTTTGTATTTTTTTTTTTTTTTGTAGCGCAAAAAGCTAAAAACCAGTGGTGCTCAAATACCAGCAAAAGAAAGTTCTATTTGTGGGGAAAAAAATCAATTTTGTTTTGGGTACAGCGTCACACAGCAATTGTCAGAGTAACTCATTGCCATATAGCAAAAAATAGCCTGGTCATTAAGGGGGTAAAACCTTCTGGGGCTGAAGTGGTTAAACACTTTATCTTCGATCCAGTGATGTCATTCCTGGGTCTCTGTGCTTCTCTATGTGGAGCAGGCAAATCATGGCTGGTGGACGATGCTGTACATGGCTTCCTGAAAACATCACAGCAACCCGGCCTCAGTACTCCTCTCTCCGGCCGGCCTCAGTACTCCTCTCTCCGGCCGGCCTCAGTACTCCTCTCTCCGGCCGGCCTCAGTACTCCTCTCTCCGGCCGGCCTCAGTACTCCTCTCTCCGGCCGGCCTCAGTACTCCTCTCTCCGGCCGGCCTCAGTACTCCTCTCTCCGGCCGGCCTCAGTACTCCTCTCTCCGGCCGGCCTCAGTACTCCTCTCTCCGGCCGGCCTCAGTACTCCTCTCTCCGGCCGGCCTCAGTACTCCTCTCTCCGGCCGGCCTCAGTACTCCTCTCTCCGGCCGGCCTCAGTACTCCTCTCTCCGGCCGGCCTCAGTACTCCTCTCTCCGGCCGGCCTCAGTACTCCTCTCTCCGGCCGGCCTCAGTACTCCTCTCTCCGGCCGGCCTCAGTACTCCTCTCTCCGGCCGGCCTCAGTACTCCTCTCTCCGGCCGGCCTCAGTACTCCTCTCTCCGCCGGCCTCAGTACTCCTCTCTCCGGCCGGCCTCAGTACTCCTCTCTCCGGCCGGCCTCAGTACTCTTCTTCTGGGCCCTTCAGCCTCGATGCAAGCAGTGGGAGGAGTTATGAAAATATCACAATGCCTTGATGGGGGGGTGTCAGTCTGGAGGAGTGGGCGTTCCTAGGCACGTTACATTTGTGTAGGTAACGCCCACATGCGATGCTGAGCCTCCATGATGGAACAAACTGACATGTTTGGTATCTATTAACTTGGTGCAACTTCTTTTTGATAATATTATTATTTATTTTTTATATTTTAAGTAATTGTATTTGTATGATGGAAAAATTTGTGTTTATTTTTTTTCATGTCACACAATATCACAAAAAGGTAAGGTAAAAAAAAAATATAGAGCTACCACCATTTTTATTCTCCATGGTCTCTGCTTTCACAAGCTGAGTTTTGAGGGGTTTTAACTAATCTTCTTCTTCAAAAAATAAATTATAATATATATTCTAATCTTTGCTTTAAAGGTAAAAAAAAAAAAAAGCGAGGGGCCCGCTTTAACAACTTTACCACAAGAAGAAGAAGAAGAAGAAAAAAAAAAAAGGTCTCTCGTCTGGCCTGTATTACGCGGCGGATGAAATACAAGTTTGTATAAGCTGCTGCCTCTCAGGTTTATTTATTTTATGATGGATTAGTCGGGGACACTTTGGGCTTTTTTTAGAAGCCGCCGGCGGAGTGGTTGGGTGAGGGGGCGGGGCCTGTGTCAGTCCGCCTGTCGGTGGGCGCTCTGCGGCCTCGCTGGGTGACGTAGATTGGGGGAAGGAGGTCCTGGGAAATGTCCCGGGCGATGAGGAAAAAGCGCGGAACTCCGGGGAGCGTTCCTCAGATCTTTAACTCCATCGTTGTTTAGATGTGTTACAGAAGATCTCTGTAAATTTTGTTACATTGTAACTTTCCCAAAAGACTTCTTGGTTCAGGTGCCCCCCCCCCCCCCCCCCACGCATTGCCCCCATCAATATAATGACTTTTTTTTTTAATATAAAGTCTTTCTGTTTTCATTACAGACCTTCTTTTATACACAGTGATGTCATCGCTGCTTCTCTGAGTCTCTAGCGGTCTATAAAGGAAGGGGATCCCCCCCCCCCCCCCAATCTCCCAACAAATCATTTGTAGTGTTCACTTAAGATGGGGAGATTTTATTAGAGTTCCCCTGGGTGGGAAGGTTGATAAGTGGTGGTGGTGGGGGGGGGGGGGGGGGGGGGGTGTCCTATCTGTGTAATATATCTCTGTGCAAGTATCTCATCCTACTTGTCTGCTTATCTTATATCCCCGTGCAGAGGATTCTGGGCCATATATCAGTAGATTGGGATTGATGCAGGAAATGAGCAGATTGGTGGTAATCAAATTATCTGTAATTGGATGTTATGTGTGCAGCACAAGCCACGTCTACTTCTCCAATACAGATCCGTGTATATGTGCTGATACCCCCTCCCCCTTAATCTCTTCCATCACCCCTTTATTTCCCTTATCATCCCCCTCCCCCACCAATTTTTATTCTTTTTCTCCCCTTTCCTTTTCTTCCCTCTCCTCCCTTTCCTTTTCTTCCCTCTCCTCCCTTTCCCTTTTTCTTCCCTCTCCTCCCTTTCCCCTTTTCTTCCCTCTCCTCCCTTTCCTTTTTCTTCCCTCTCCTCCCTTTCCCTTTTCTTCCCTCTCCTCCCTTTCCTTTTCTTCCCTCTCCTCCCTTTCCCTTTTCTTCCCTCTCCTCCCTTTCCCTTTTCTTCCCTCTCCTCCCTTTCCCTTTTCTTCCCTCTCCTCCCTTTTCCCTTTTCTTCCCTCTCCTCCCTTTTCCCTTTTCTTCCCTCTCCTCCCTTTTCCCTTTTCTTCCCTCTCCTCCCTTTCCCTTTTCTTCCCTCTCCTCCCTTTCCCTTTTCTTCCCTCTCCTCCCTTTCCCTTTTCTTCCCTCTCCTCCCTTCCCTCTTTCTTCCCTCTCCTCCCTTCCCTCTTTCTTCCCTCTCCTCTCTTCCCTCTTTCTTCCCTCTTTCTTCCCTCTTTCTTCCCTCTTTCTTCCCTCTTCTTCCCTCTTTCTTCCCTCTTTCTTCCCTCTTTCTTCCCTCTTTCTTCCCTCTTTCTTCCCTCTCTTCCCTCTTTCTTCCCTCTCTTCCCTCTTTCTTCCCTCTCTTCCCTCTTTCTTCCCTCTTTCTTCCCTCTCTTCCCTCTTTCTTCCCTCTCTTCCCTCTTTCTTCCCTCTCTTCCCTCTTTCTTCCTCTCTTCCCTCTTTCTTCCCCTCTTTCCCTCTTTCTTCCCTCTCTTCCCTCTTTCTTCCC
>NW_027507784.1:341938781-341958781 GCF_037356315.1 Lithobates pipiens
AAAACTACAGCTCAGTCAGCCTAACAAACAATAGTATGTAGGGTATTCTGTTTAATGTTTAGGGACTCTACACATACAAGGGGAAAAATATAAGATCTGAAAGTTAAAAGGCAACAAGAAAAATAAAAATAAAAAATAAAGTAAAATACAAAAAGGAATCTGCTTGTGGTGTGGTTTTTATTTTTTTTTTATTTTTTTTTTATTTTTTTGTAAAACACAAAATGGTCCTTCAAGCAGATTTCCTTTTTTTTTTTTTTTTTTCTTACATTTTTATTTGTTTGTTTTTTCTTGTTGCCTTTTAACTTTTAGTACAGGTCTTTATTTGTCCCAAGCATTGTAGAGTCCCTAAACAGTCACTCAAATACCCTACATACTATTGTTGTTAGGCTGACTGAGTTGTAGTTTTTCCTTGTACTCATCTCAATTCCCCCCCCCCCCTTTTTTTTTTTTTTTTTTTCTGTAAAAATGATCGAGATGCATACAAGGAAAACTACAGCTCAGTCAGCCTAACAATAGTATGTAGGGTATTTGAGTGAATGTTTAGGGACTCTACACATGTTTGTGACAAATAAAGATCAGTATTAAAAGTTAAAAGACAACAAGATAAACAAACAAAAAAAAATGTAAAATACAAAAAGGAAATTTGCCTTGATGGACCATTTTTGTTTTTTTGTTTTTACCAATTTTCAAAAAAAAAAAAAAACACACAAATGGTTCCATCAAGGCAGATTTCCTTTTTATATTTGACTTTTACAAAAAGGAAATCTGCCTTGATGGACCATTTGTGTGGTGTGTGTTTTTTTTTTTTTTTTTTTTTTTTTTTTTTTTTTTTGAAAATTGGTAAAAAAAAACGGTCCAAGGCAAATTTCCTTTTTGTATTTTACATTTTTTTTGTTTGTTTATCTTGTTGTCTTTTAACTTTTAATACAGATCTTTATTTGTCACAAACATGTGTAGAGTCCCTAAACATTCACTCAAATACCCTACATACTATTGCTGTTAGGCTGACTGAGCTGTAGTTTTCCTTTCCTTCCTTCTACAGGGGGGAAAAAAAAAGGGGGGGGATTGAGATGTGTACAAGGAAAACTACAGCTCAGTCAGCCGAACAACACTTAGTATGTAGGGTATTTGAGTGACTGTTTAGGGACTCTACACATGCTTGGGACAAATAAGGACCTGTACTAAAAGTTGAAAGGCAACAAGAAAAACAAACAAATAAAAATGTAAGGGAAAAAAAAGGAAATCTGCCTTGAAGGACCATTTTGTGTTTTACAAAAAAAAAAAAAAAAAACACAAAATAGTCCTTCAAGGCAGATTTCCTTTTTTGTATTTTACTTATTTTTTTCTTTTCTTTTCTTTCATTTTGTATAATTTTTTGTTTGTTTTTCTTGTTGCCTTTTAACTTTTAGTACAGCTTTTATTTGTCCCCAACCATGTGTAGAGTCCCTAAACATTCACTCAAATACCCTACATACTATTGTTAGGCTGACTGAGCTGTAGTTTTCCTTGTACTCATCTCGATCCACCCCCCCCTTTTTTTTTTTTTTTTTTTTTTTTTTTTTTTAGTATATAGGTTATTCGAATGACAGTCACTTGAATAGCCTACATACTATTGTTGTTAGGCTGACTGAGCTGTAGTTTTCCTCGTATGCATCTTGATCATTTTACAGAAAAAAAAAAAGGGATTGAGATGCGTACAAGGAAAACTACAGCTCAGTCAGCCTAACAACAATAGTATGTAGGGTATTTGAGTGACTGTTTAGGGACTCTACACATGCTTGTGACAAATAAAGATCTCTACTAAAAGTTAAAAGGCAACAAGAAAAAAAAAAAAAATGTAAAAACAAATACAAAAAGGAAATTTGCCTTTATGGACCGTTTTGTGTGTGTTTTGTTTTGTTTGTTTGTTTGTTTGTTTGTTTTTTTCGAAATTGGTACTAATTTTTGCTCAAAAGGGGGACTCTAATGTGAAGGGGCACTCCAATGTAAAGGGGGGGGGGGGCTGTAATATTAAGGGAACTGAGGACACTGGGGGGGTGCTTTTTAAAGGGAGGACTATAGACGAGTGATGGTGAACCTTGGCACCCCAGGTAGGGTTGCCACCTCATCCCTTTAGATCTGAACACACGTGACTTACACATGTTCTGAGGTTAATGCAGATAAGGCACCAAGTGTGTTTAATTACCACCTTAATCGGCCACAGAACCCGTGTAATTTAATGTGTGTTCGGCTTTAAAGGGATGAGGTGGCAACCCTAACCCCAGGTGTTTTGAAATTACATTTCCCATGATGCTCACCTAGACTGCAGAGTGCACGAGCATCATGGGAAATGTAGTTCCAAAACATCTGGGGTGCCAAGGTTCACCATCACTGCTATAGAGGCTGATATAAAGGGGAAACTGTGATGTGAAGGGGGGGGGGGGGGGCTGAGGATTTTGGTGTAAAGAGGTGACTGTGATGTGAAGGGTAGGATACAAATAGGCGCTCTTAGTGATAGTAGTCCCATTGACAAACAATTCTGGAAGCTGATTGGTTTCTGTGCAGTGCGGCACCAGACTTTGCGCACTCCAGTTTTAGTAAGTCGGCCCCGCCGCGTCCAATTCATCACTTCATTATAGAATGATGGGTTGATCGGACAAGAGCGCTCCATAAACCCATGCCGGTTGTCACAATCTGTTTCATCAGATGCATTTCTGTGCAGTCCCTTACCATTTACTTAAATACCTTCCATACTATTGATGTTAGGCTGACTGGTCTGTAGTTACCTGGCATGCATCTCAAGCCTTTTTTTGTAAATTAGTGCTATTTGATCTACGCTGATCAGTTGGTACCATTCTTCTTCTTCTTCTTCTTCTTCTTCTTCTCCTCCTTCTCCTTCCTTCCTTCCTTCCTCCTCTTCTTTTTTTTTTTTTTTTTTTTTTTAGCACACAAATTAAGAGGTGATCAAATACCACCAAAAGAAATCTATATTTGTGGGGAAAAAAGGACATCAATTTTGTTCGCGTACAGTGCCTCAGGACAAAACAATTGTCAGTTAAAGCGACACAGTGCCATATCGCAAAAAATGGCCTGGTCATTAAGGGGGCAGATCCCTCCCGGGGCTGAAGTTAGAACTAGAAGCTTGGCTATAACTAAGCTAAGTTCCCCAACAACTCATGGGTGTAAGTCACTGTGACTTACCTGACGATTGGTTCACATTGGGTTTCTCCAGTATTTTTTTATTTTATTTTTTATTTTTTTGTACCTGGTTTTCAGTCGACTGCAGAAGTACCTTCAGGGGAAACATTAGTATTACTGTTAAGACTGTCAAAGTGTTTTTTTTTAATCTGTAAAAAATGATTGACCACATCTGACTTTTCCCTGTCATGTGTGACCTGCTTTCCATGTTCATCCATTTTGGGCCGATCCTTTTATAATCTTTTTAACTATTAATATATGTGAGGAAAAAAAATGTGGGACTTGCAAAACTTGCTGAAGCGGTGTTGCTGGTTTCCTATTTTAGCCACTATGATTGCTCCTGTGAACTTCTTGTTAATCTAGAGTGCCGAGGGTGTCCCCTTTTGTATAGTTTTTACTATACAAAAGGGGACACCCTCGGCACTCTAGATTAACAAGAAGTTCAAAAACAAAACAAAAAAAAAAACACACCCCACGCTTTTATATAGTAAAAAGAAGAGAAAAAATAACAGAAGAAAGAAGGAAAAAAAAGAAATAAACATTTTTTTTATTTATTTTTTTTAAACCCACACTTTTGTATAGTAAAAAAAAAAAAAAAAAAAAGTGTGGGTTTAAAAAAAAAAAATGTTTATTTCTTTTTTTTTCTTCTTCTTTTTACTATATAAAAGCGTGGGGTGTGTGTTTTTTTTTTTTTTTTTTTTTTTTTTTTTTTTTCCTCTCTCTCTCGAATTTGGCCACGTAGGGTTTTTACTTTGTTCTTCTTCTTTTTTTTTTTTTTTTTTGTGCTTGTTATCCAAAGGAAAACAATGACTGGTATACTTTAATTCATCTTTAAACACTCCCACTTGCCTTGTGTGCTCTCTGTTGCAACAATTTTGGTCGCATTTATGCCCCGTACACACGGTCGGACATTCCGACGCCAAAATCATTTTTTTTTTTTTCAATGGATTTTGGCCCAAACTTGTTTTGCATACGCACGGTCGCACAAAATCCGATCGCTAAGAACGCGGTGACGTACGATGGGTCTATAAAGAGGCCAGTAGCCAATAGCTTTCGTCTCGTAATTTTATCCTGAGCAATGCGTGGCACTTTGTGCATCGGAATTGTCTGCACACAATTGGAATTTAAACGATCGGATTTTGTTGTCGGATAATTTTCAGGTACGTTTTTACCTTTTGAATGTTTCATATTAAGCGGCTGCTGATCCATCGTATTTTAGATAATTTTGTTCTAATTTTTATGTTGAGGTTTTGAGCACTAAGATAGGGGAAGTGGAATATATAAAAAAAAAAAAAAAAAAAAAAAAAAAAAAAAATATATATATATATATATATATATATATATATATATATATATATATATATATATATATATATATATATATATATATATATATATATATATATATATATATATATATATATATATATATATAGAGAGAGATTAGAATATTTTTTATATATATATAGAGAGAGATTAGAATATTTTATATATATATATATATATATATAGAGAGAGATTAGAATATTTTATATATATATATATATATAGAGAGAGATTAGAATATTTTATATATATATAATATTCTAATCTCTAATCTATATATTATATCTATATATTATATCTATATCCAATTTTTTTTATATATATATATATATATTCTAATCTCTATATTATATCTATATATTATATCTATATCCAATTTTTTTTTTATATATATATATATATATATATTTTTTTTTATTATTTATATTTTACATTTTTCTTGTATTCTAGTTTTGCTGGTTTTGATTTGGTGGGGGAGGGGGACGTCGGAGGAATTTACTGTGTAAAAGTGAAACAATTCCACAACCTATACACGATGTCTAAACATCAAGAAAACAAAGCCTCCTCACTTTATGTTCTGTTATTACACTTCAGCGACTTGTGTGTCCTTCCGATCAGGCGTGCCGCCCGCCCCTTCTCCATTCTGCAAACACATGATGTCACCGATGGCCGTGTAGTAAGCGAAGTCTGCTTCCTTTGCTTTTGTATATCCTGTGACGAGCCGGCCGGCGTGCTGGGAGGAGAAGGGACGGAGTCGGGGCAGTTGGTTGGCACAGCTGTGGTTGTAAGGATGGCTTCCTGTGCAGGGGATTAGAGCGCTTGGCGATTTTGTACCGGATTCCGCTGCGGCAGGTAAGATCGGTTACGGTATGATGAGGGAACATAGACGCCTGTGTGGTTTGTTGCTTTAGCTGGTACTGGAAATAACAATGTAACAGGTAATTAAACCCAGATCATGGGAGGGCAGGTTAGACCACCCAGCTAGTCCCCTGGAGCTGCTCTGCTGTCTGTAGATAATACAGTGGGGGGGTATCGGTGCGCCTGGAAGCTTTGCACGCAGGATGGTGAGTTGTCATCTAACAGGATACGCCGACAGGAAGTTTATTCTCTCTGTCCATGGGGGGGAACAATGGTAGGAAGTGAAAATTCCTCCAAAAGATACATTTTGTTCTTGTTGGATACAAAGTTGCTGGGAAAAGACAGTCCTGCACGGAACTCATTGCCGCAATATGAGCGGGGCTTTATGCGTTCTTAAAGTTTGTCAGAGGGGTGTAAAGGCAACCTATACTTACAAGTGATGACCTTAGAGGGAACAGGAGGTATGAGGAGTCTGATCAATACAGATTACGTTTAGTAGAGAACAGGAGGTATGGGGGTTTGATCTATACTGTTTGCATCTAATTGGGTACAGGGGATATAAGGTTTTTGATCAATAAAGTTTGCACCTATTAGGGTACAAGAGATAGAGGAGGGTCATGATCAATCCAGTTTGCATCTATTGGGGTACAGGAGGTATGAGGGTCCTAATCAATCCAGTTTGCATCTATTGGGGTACAGGAGGTATGAGGGTCCTGATCAATCCAATTTGCATCTATTGGGGTACAGGAGGTATGAGGGTCCTAATCAATCCAGTTTGCATCTATTGGGGTACAGGAGGTATGAGGGTCCTGATCAATCCAATTTGCATCTATTGGGGTACAGGAAGTATGAGGGTCCTGATCAATCCAGTTTGCATCTATTGGGGTACAGGAGGTATGAGGGTCCTGATCAATCCAGTTTGCATCTATTGGGGTACAGGAGGTATGAGGGTCCTAATCAATCCAGTTTGCATCTATTGGGGTACAGGAGGTATGAGGGTCCTGATCAATCCAATTTGCATCTATTGGGGTACAGGAGGTATGAGGGTCCTGATCAATCCAATTTGCATCTATTGGGGTACAGGAAGTATGAGGGTCCTGATCAATCCAGTTTGCATCTATTGAAGTACAGGAAGTATGAGGGTCCTGATCAATCCAGTTTGCATCTATTGGGGTACAGGAGGTATGAGGGTCCTGATCAATCCAATTTGCATCTATTGGGGTACAGGAGGTATGAGGGTCCTGATCAATACATTTTGCCTCTAATAGGGAGCAGGAGTGTGAGGGCCCCCTTCATTACAGCTTATCATGAGGTATGAGGGTCCTGATCACTACATCTAACAGAGGGTAGATGGTATGAGGATCCTGATCATTGCAGATTACATCTAATGGAGTGTGACAAAAAGTTGCAACCACCGACTTTATTTTCTAGGGCCTCTGCTTAAAAAAAAAAATATATATATAGGACAGAATCGGGGTCCCCCAGGGTTCTGTGCTGGAACCAATCCTACTTATTTTGTTCATAAGTGACCTGGAGGATGGGGATGGGGGGTAAACGGTTCAATCTCTGTATTTGCGGACGATACTAAGCTAGCTTGCAAGAAGATCTGAATAAATGAATGGGGGGAGGGGCAACTAATGGCAAATGAGGTTGAATGTAGAAAAATGTAAAATAACTGCATTTGGGTGGCAAAAATCTGAATGCAATCTATAGACTGGGGGGAGAACCTATGGGGGGGATCTAGGATGGAGAAGGACCTGGGGGTCCTAGTAGATGATGGGCTCAGCAATGCCAAGCTGCTGCTAACAAAGCAAACAGAATATTGGCATTAAAAAGGGATCAACTCCAGAGATAAAACGATAATTCTCCCCTCTACAAGACTCTGGTCCGGCCGCACCTGGAGTATACTGTCCAGTTCTGGGCACCAGTCCTCAGGAAGGATGTACTGGAAATGGAGCGACTACAAAGAAGGGCAACAAAGCTAATAAAGGGTCTGGAGGATATTAGTTATGAGGAAAGGTTGTGAGCTCTGAACTTATTCTCTCTGGAGAAGAGACGCCTGAGAGGGGATATGATTTCATTATATAAATACCGGACTGGTGACCCCACAATATATAAATACCGGACTGGTGACCCCACAATATATAAATACCAGACTGGCGACCCCACAATATATAAATACCGGACTGGCGACCCCACAATATATAAATACCGGACTGGTGACCCCACAATATATAAATACCGTACTGGCGACCCCCACAATATATAAATACCGTACTGGCGACCCCCACAATATATAAATACCGTACTGGCGACCCCACAATATATAAATACCGGACTGGCGACCCCACAATATATAAATACCGGACTGGCGACCCCACAATATATAAATACCGGACTGGCGACCCCACAATATATAAATACCGGACTGGTGACCCCACAATATATAAATACCGTACTGGCGACCCCCACAATATATAAATACCGTACTGGCGACCCCCACAATATATAAATACCGTACTGGCGACCCCACAATATATAAATACCGGACTGGCGACCCCACAATATATAAATACCGGCCTGGCGACCCCACAATAGGGAGAAAACTTTTCAGCGAATGGCCGCGAGTCTTTAAATGCCCTTTCACTAAAATCGGAGGAAAAGCGGTTTTAAGCTTAAACTACGTAGAGCAGGGGGTCTCAAACTGGTGGCCCTCCAGCTGTTGTGAAACTACAAGTCCCATCATGCCTCTACCTTTGGGCGCCATGCCTGTAACTGTCAGCATTGCAATGTCTCATGGGACTTGTAGTTTTGCAACACCTGGAGGGCCGCCAGTTTGAGACCTCTGACATAGAGGGTTCTTTACTGGAAGAGCGGTAAGGATGTGGAATTCCCTTCCACAGGCGGTGGTCTCAGCAGGGGGGGGGGCATCCATTTAAAAAAAACTATTAGATAAGCACCTGAACGACCGCAACATACAGGGATATACAATGGAATATAAACATAAAGCGCACACATGGGTTGGACTTGCTTCTTTTTTTTTTTTTTTTTTTTTTTTATTCAACCTCCCCAACTATGTAACTACGTTTGGTTCAAAGTAATTTTCTAGCAAAATGTGTGTGGTTGGTTTATTTATGTATTATTATTATTATTATTATTATTATTATTTTATATTTTTTTGTTGTTTGATTTCGTTACATGTAAGTGAGAAGTGTCCGATATGGGCAGCTGGTGGCTAAAGCAATCCTGACAAGTCATGGGGCACTTAGTATGCAAATGTGGGCATTGGCTGGCCTTGTTTTATAAGGTCCGGTTCACACCGCGGCGGGTGAGAGATCCGGATGTGATTCGCACTGCAGTGCAAATCACATCCGATCTCCGTAGCGATGCGAGTTCAGCCATACAGATAGTATGGCTGAATTCGCATCGCACCCGCCGCAAACTCGCACGGGACCCTTTTTTTGGTCCGCAGCAGAATCGGATCGCATGGGTGTTCACACCATGCGATCCGATTCCTGTCCGAGTTTGCAGATCGCACTGCGATATTCGGACGGATCTGGGGGTGTCATTAACATTTCATTGACACTCCCAGCAGTCCGCATAGGGCAGTGTGAACTGCCGGCGGGAGGCATGCGATGCGGGAAAACGCCGCGGATTCGTGGCGTTCCCGCATCGCTATGGTGTGAACCCGGCCTAAAACCTCAACAATAATCGGTTTTATATTCCTGTGTTTATCTTAAATGACAAAAAATAACTTTAAACTCCTTCGTCCTTTTTTTTTTTTTTTTTTTTTTGGTTTCCTTGAACTGTGGATTCGGCTCCGGTGAGGAATGCCGCATAGGTGGCTGTGGAATAAACATGGAAATTTTTTTTTTTTTTTTTTTTTTTTTTAAATGCGTTGTTGCAGGAATTCGGTCTGACGCTTTAGACGATGATTTACAAGCGTGTAAAGTACGATTAGACGTGTCGGTGAGTGTAAGCAGAGGGATCAGTCAGGCCTTCTCGCCAGCTTAGGACCAATTTTTATACCGGCCGCAAAGCCTGCCTGTCTCGCACTTGGCACTTATTTATTTATAGTTCTTCTTTATTGGAGACTGAGAGTGCAAGTTCCTCGGGGCCTGTCCTGAAATAAAAGGGGGGTGGGGGGAGGGGTGGTTTTGTGGATCCACGGCTTTTTTGGTTGTCTTCCTCATCCCATTGGGGGGGGGGGGTCTCTTCACCAAGTACTTGGTGGTCCTGCTTTGGCTGGTCCCTAAAGCAGGTCATGCACTGGTAGAACATTTGTGCAAAAAGTCTCAGTACAACAATGAGCTGTTCAAAACGACTTAAAAACTAAAATTTTTAACATTCAGTTTTAGAATTGATGGAATTTTCAAGAGCATAAACCCCATTCACCGTTTAGAAATTTGTTTTAAGAGATTATTTTTTTATTTTTTAAAATCTTGCTCTTTTTTGTATTTTCTCATCCAATGCGCTCAAAAAAATGGAGCATGGCTTTTTCTGCATTAAAAATGTGAAAATAGAAGAGTTTTTTTTTTTAAAACAAAAAAGTTGAATGCAATTCTACTAGTGTATGTCCAGCTTAAGGATTAGAGTCCTCTTGGCTTCAGCTTTGGTAGACTAGAGCAGTGTGTTTAACTAGGGTGCTGCTTGGGTTACCCTGGGGTGCCTTCGAGCACGAGACCCAGTTTGCCCTGAATCAGAGGTGGATGAGAGGACTCTGATGTGATGGGGGGGGGGGGGGGGGCTCTCATGTATAGGGGGACCGCTGTCTCTGTGATGAAGGGACTCTGTGGTGATAAGGGGAGCTCTTATGTATGGGGAGGACCTTTTTGATGGGATAAGGGAGGACCTTTTTGATGGGATGGGGGAGGACCTTTTTGATGGGATGGGGGAGGGCCTTTTTGATGGGGAGGGCCCTTTGATGGGGAGGGCCCTTTGATGGGGAGGGCCCTGGGATGGGGAGGGCCCTGGGATGGGGAGGGGACCTTTTTGATGGGATGGGGAGGGGACCTTTTTGATGGGATGGGGAGGGGACCTTTTTTGATGGGATGGGGAGGGGACCTTTTTTGATGGGATGGGGAGGGGACCTTTTTTGATGGGATGGGGAGGGGACCTTTTTTGATGGGATGGGGAGGGGACCTTTTTTGATGGGATGGGGAGGGGACCTTTTTTGATGGGATGGGGAGGGGACCTTTTTTGATGGGATGGGGAGGGGACCTTTTTTGATGGGATGGGGAGGGGACCTTTTTTGATGGGATGGGGAGGGGACCTTTTTTGATGGGATGGGGAGGGGACCTTTTTGGATGGGATGGGGAGGGGACCTTTTTTGATGGGATGGGGAGGGGACCTTTTTTGATGGGATGGGGAGGGGACCTTTTTTGATGGGATGGGGAGGGGACCTTTTTTGATGGGATGGGGAGGGGACCTTTTTTGATGGGATGGGGAGGGGACCTTTTTTGATGGGATGGGGAGGGGACCTTTTTTGATGGGATGGGGAGGGGACCTTTTTTTTGATGGGATGGGGGGAGGACCTTTTTTTTGATGGGATGGGGGGAGGACCTTTTTTTTTGATGGGATGGGGGGAGGACCTTTTTTTGATGGGATGGGGGGGAGGACCTTTTTTTTGATGGGATGGGGGGGAGGACCTTTTTTTGATGGGATGGGGGGGAGGACCTTTTTTTTGATGGGATGGGGGGGAGGACCTTTTTTTTGATGGGATGGGGGGGGAGGACCTTTTTTTTGATGGGATGGGGGGGAGGACCTTTTTTTTGATGGGATGGGGGGGAGGACCTTTTTTTTGATGGGATGGGGGGGGAGGACCTTTTTTTTGATGGGATGGGGGGGAGGACCTTTTTTTTGATGGGATGGGGGGGAGGACCTTTTTTTTGATGGGATGGGGGGGAGGACCTTTTTTTTGATGGGATGGGGGGAGGACCTTTTTTTTGATGGGATGGGGGGAGGACCTTTTTTTTGATGGGATGGGGGGAGGACCTTTTTTTTGATGGGATGGGGGGAGGACCTTTTTTTTGATGGGATGGGGGAGGACCTTTTTTTGATGGGATGGGGGGAGGACCTTTTTTTGATGGGATGGGGGAGGACCTTTTTTTTTTTTGATGGGATGGGGGAGGACCTTTTTTTGATGGGATGGGGGGGAGGACCTTTTTTTGATGGGATGGGGGGGAGGACCTTTTTTTGATGGGATGGGGGGAGGACCTTTTTTTGATGGGATGGGGGAGGACCTTTTTTTTTTTGATGGGATGGGGGTGGACCTTTTTTTTGATGGGATGGGGAGGACCTTTTTTTTGATGGGATGGGGGAGGACCTTTGTCCCTATGAGGAACTGTGCCCCTCTGAGTTTTGAGACCCTTCCTTCTCATAGGGGGACGACTGCTCCCTTGTGCATTTGTTTTTTTGTATGTGTTGATAACACTCAGCGTGGGCTTCAAAAAAAGATGTCGGGGAGTGGCGAGGGGTTCAACCTCTAATAGTTACTAACTTGTTGGTGGGAGCGCTGGCCTTGCTGCACAAAACCTCTTAGATCCTCATCTTGCCTTACTACATACATGAGAGTAACAAAGAATGAGGGAGGAGAAAGGGGGGGGAAAAGGGTCTGGAGGGTAACCAACCCCCGGGACTTTTTAGACGGTACCAGAAATAGGAACAGATCATAAATAATACCCACAGATATAATACATTCTCTTTATTAAATATTTAGTAAAAATTAAAATTAAAAATTGAAGTCCATAGATGAATACATATACAGTCTTCAAGAGAATCAACTCATGGAAATGTATACAAGAGAGGTACAGTTCAAATCACCATGAAATGTTACACATTTACTTATGCTGCGATTTTCTTTTCTTTCTACATGTTTCGCGCTCGTGAGCTTCTTCAGGATAATGCAGCGGATTTTTTTTTTTTTTTTTTTTTTTTTTTTTTAAACTAAGAAAAATAACAAACAAGGAACACCGTATCATTCTTTGTTATATGCAATATTGGGATGTGGTACCTTTTCATCTAGTATATTTTGATCGCTATATACCATTTCGTAATACATGAGAGGTTCTGCTTGATTTGAACACAAAGGCCATCGCTGTACCAACATTGACATGTTTTAATACTGTTTGTGTGGTTGTGTGTAGAGTATGTTAGTATTGGAGCAGGGAAGAGTTAAATCCCCTCCCCCCCCCCCCCTATTTTTTGCAGGCAGTGTCCTGCTGGGGAGATTTCCTTTTGGCTTCCTGACCTAGGAACGCAGTAGAAAATTTTGACCAAATTCCCACCTTGGAGAGTTGTACCAGAAACGGGCATCCTCATTGGAAGATTTTACTTCTCTTGCGTTGGTGACAGCGCAACGTTTTTGGATTCCCCCCCCCCTTTTGTCGCAGACCATGGTCACAATGACAAATGGAGGGTGAATCAGTGGGACACCCAGTTATTCCTTCACTCGCCTACTTCTCCATTCAGTGACGGGAACAAAAGGAAACAACCCAGTATTTCTGTGGAAGAAGGAGCATATGACTCTTATGTGGAAGCGCTGGGAAAATCGGTGCTGGTGACGCAGGAGGTCCACTTCTAAGTAACTCGCACATGACATTCCTTCAAATGAACTTGGCAAAAATAAGTTAAAGTGGAGGGCCACTCTGAAAAAAAAAAAAAAAAAAAAATCCATTAAAAATTAGAAAAAAATCTGAAAAAAAAAATGAAAATTTTTTTTACATACCAGAAATGCCTGTTGCTAGGCACATCATCCTAATCTGCCTCTTCCTCCTCCGCAGAGATCTTCTTTCTTCTCTCCTCCGTGCGGTGTCTTCTGGGTAATGGGTCGCGCTGTGTTCTGGGAACTGTGTGTTCCAGAACACAGCGCGCCCCATTCACAAAGCGCTGCGCGACTCACGCATGCGCAGTAGGAAACGGGCAGTGACGCTGCAAGGCTCCACTGCCTGGTTCCCTTAGCCAAAATGGCGGTGCCGGGACCCCGAGAGCCGAGGGACGGGTCAGCCTCGGGCGGACGACATCGCGGGCGCCCTGGACAGGTAAGTGCGCTTATTAAAAGTCAGCAGCTACAGTGCTTGCAGCTGCTGACTTTTAATATATTTTTTATTTTTTTATTTTAACCGGCCCTCCTCTTTAAGTATTTGTGTTTTAAGGTCTGATTTTTTTATTTTATTTTTTAAATCTGCTACTTTGAGCACCATGGACAAATGAGGGTATTTTGGTGGAGCGCTGTAATTTTCGGTAGCTATTCTCTTGATGGTTAAGCTAAAAGTTCTGATGGGTCTGAGGAATGGGGTCCCAGATTGCCAGTAGTTTTAGCTCGGTAAAACGGACCTTGCTTTTGTGCACTGGTGGGCGGCCATGTTGGAACAGGAAGAGGCCGTCACCAAACTGTTCCCGTGGAGTTGGGAGCATGAAATTGTCCAAAATGACTTGGTATGCCAATGCCTTAAAGCGGGAGTCCGCGTTTTTTTTTTTTTTTAAAGCCAGCAGCTACAAATACTGCAGCTGCTGACTTTTAAAATAAGGACACTTACCCGCCCAGCGCGCCCGCGATGTCGGCACCTGAAGCCGATCTCTCCATCGTCTCTCGGGTGCTGCCGTCGCCATCTTGGGTATGGGAATCAGGAAGTGGAGCCTTTCGGCTTCATTTCCCGGTTCCCTACTGCGCATGCACGAGTTGCGCTGCGCAATAAGGATGGACCCCGCTGTCTCTGGGATCTGTGTGTTTCCCAGCAGGCAGCGGGGGACTTTCGGAAAGGGGCGTAATCTACGCCCCTTTCCGCAGAGAGCTATCCCGGAAGTGGGTGCAGATACCTGTACTGTACAGGTACCTGCACCCCCCCTCCCCCCTGAAAGGTGCCAATTGTGGCGCTGGAGGGGGGGGGAGGATTCCAATGAGCGGAAGGTCCACTTTAGGGTGGACCTCCGCTTTAAGAGTTCACTTCACTGGGAATAAGGGGGCCAAGCCCAACCCCTGAAAAACAACCCCCCACCATAATCCCCCCCCCCCCCCATCAAATGATTTGAACCAGTGCACAAAGCAAGGTCCATGGATAAGCGAGTTTTGGGTGGAGGGACTTGACTGGCCTGACCTCAACCTGATAGAACAGCTTTTGAGATGAATTAGAGTGGAGACTCCAAGCCAGGTCTTCTCGTCCAACATCAGTGCCTGACCTCACAAATGCTCTTCTTGGAAGAATGGTCAAACATTCCCATAGACACACTCCTAAAACTTGTGGACGGCCTTCCCAGAAGAGTTGAAGCCGTTATAGTTGCAAAGGGCGGAGCCAACTCAATATTGAACCCTACGGACTAAGACTGGGATGCCATTAAAGTTCATGTGTGTGTAAAGGCAGGCGTCCCAATACTTTTAGAGTTTAATTTATTTTATTTTTTTACTGTCCATTTCTTTTTTTTTTTTTTTTTTTTTTTTTTTTATTGGCAAAGTGCATCCTGAATTTTTGGTTTCGTACCGGAATGTTGATTTCGGTGCACCACTACTGGACCTTGGGTGTCCTGCAGTAGATTTCCCCCAGCAGGCTTCTAAATTTGTGACTAGAGCCGGCGTTTAGTTTAGGAATCTACTCCAAGATACCCGCTGTCAGTACACCTGCACAAGCCCTGATGAAGTGGGATGGGTTAAAGTGATTTTAAAGGTAATGTTTTGTTATTTAAAACATTTATTTTTTTTTTTTTTTTTTGTTATACTTGCCTGCTCTGTGTAATGGTTTTGCACAGAGCAGCCCCGATCCTCCTTTTCTTTTTGGGTCCCTGGCCGGCTTGTCCTGGCTCCTCATCCCTGCAGAGTGCCCCCAATAACACGCCTCTTGCTATGGGGGCACTTGAGCAGGCTCTCTCTCAAGCAGCGCCCTGTGTGTCAATTCACACACAGCATGGCTCGGCCCCGCCCTCACTCTCCTCATTGGCTCACTGACTACGATTGACAGCAGCAGGAGCAAATGGCTCCAGCTGCTGTGTGAGCCAATGAGGATAAACCCGGGAGAGCTGCTGCTCTTGTGCTCATCACTGGATCAAGATGGGACTTTGGTAAATATGGGGGGAGGAGGGAGGGCCCCATCATTGGTGTTCAGGGGATTGGGTGGACTAGTGCCCCACAATTGGTTTTTCTGGGGTGGGAATAGTGCCCCATTGGTGTTCCTCGGAGGGGGGAGAGGGTAATAGTGCCCCATTAGTGTTCCTGGAAGGGGGAGTGGAATAGTGCCCCATCGTTGGTGTTACCGGGAGGAATAGTGCCCCATCGTTGGTGTTCCCCGGGAGGAATAGTGCCCCATCGTTGGTGTTTCCCGGGAGGAATAGTGGCCCCATCGTTGGTGTTTCCCGGGAGGAATAGTGGCCCCATCGTTGGTGTTTCCCGGGAGGAATAGTGGCCCCATCGTTGGTGTTTCCCGGGAGGAATAGTGGCCCCATCGTTGGTGTTTCCCGGGAGGAATAGTGGCCCCATCGTTGGTGTTTCCCGGGAGGAATAGTGGCCCCATCGTTGGTGTTTCCCGGGAGGAATAGTGGCCCCATCGTTGGTGTTTCCCGGGAGGAATAGTGGCCCCATCGTTGGTGTTTCCCGGGAGGAATAGTGGCCCCATCGTTGGTGTTTCCCGGGAGGAATAGTGGCCCCATCGTTGGTGTTTCCCGGGAGGAATAGTGGCCCCATCGTTGGTGTTTCCCGGGAGGAATAGTGGCCCCATCGTTGGTGTTTCCCGGGAGGAATAGTGGCCCCATCGTTGGTGTTTCCCGGGAGGAATAGTGGCCCCATCGTTGGTGTTTCCCGGGAGGAATAGTGGCCCCATCGTTGGTGTTTCCCGGGAGGAATAGTGGCCCCATCGTTGGTGTTTCCCGGGAGGAATAGTGGCCCCATCGTTGGTGTTTCCCGGGAGGAATAGTGGCCCCATCGTTGGTGTTTCCCGGGAGGAATAGTGGCCCCATCGTTGGTGTTTCCCGGGAGGAATAGTGGCCCCATCGTTGGTGTTTCCCGGGAGGAATAGTGGCCCCATCGTTGGTGTTTCCCGGGAGGAATAGTGGCCCCATCGTTGGTGTTTCCCGGGAGGAATAGTGGCCCCATCGTTGGTGTTTCCCGGGAGGAATAGTGGCCCCATCGTTGGTGTTTCCCGGGAGGAATAGTGGCCCCCATCGTTGGTGTTTCCCGGGAGGAATATTGCCCCATCAGTGATTTTATTCTGCAGTTTGCGTGTAACTTTTAAATAAACGAAAAAATTGCCTATTTTTTTTATTTTATCCAATTAATCGAGAAAATAATCAGCCGATTAATCGATTATGAAAATAATCGTTAGTTGCAGCCCTATCCTTTTATACTCTTGTGACAAAAAAAAATGGACCTGGACTCTCCACCATATATCTGGTGCTCTCGTCACTTTGCCAAGCTTCACCAAGGAAAGGCTTTCGATATCACGGCTCGTATCTTCCGGTGATCCAGTTGCGTATTGTATGACGCTCTCCAAAAATCCCTCCTGATTGGCCACCGCGCTTGTAGGCAAAGCCTCTCATATTCTGTTTCGATGTTAATCCTCTTTCTATTCTTTTCAGTGTATTTTGTAAATTGTTGGCGCTATAGAAATATAAACTGATATTACCCATTATTATTTTTTTTCTGTTGCAGTAGTTGGGACAGACTGAGCGGATGGTGTATGACTGACTGCAGCTGTTAGGACAACCCAAGATGGCAGCCAACAAGAACAAGACGCAGAGTTCCTTGGTGCTGCACAAGGTGATCATGGTGGGCAGCGGTGGCGTGGGCAAGTCTGCTCTTACTCTACAGTTCATGTATGATGAGGTGAGTTCCGACCCATGCTGACTGCTTTGCCACTTCGAATACACTATATAGCCAAAATGTACATGGACCCCCTTTACAGGTAATTTGAGTTCAGGTGTTTCCAGTGAAGGGTACTGTTAAAAATCGTACAAAGACTTTTTTTGCCACCTGCCACCGCCTACCAGTGCCACCTGCCACCGCCTACCAGTGCCACCTGCCACCACCTACCAGTGCCACCTACCAGTGCCACCTGCCACCACCTACCAGTGCCACCTGCCACCACCTACCAGTGCCACCACCAATCAGTGCCACCTGCCACCACCAATCAGTGCCACCGCCAACCAGTGCCACCTGCCATCACCAACCAGTGCCACCTGCCATCACCAACCAGTGCCACCTGCCATCACCAACCAGGGCCACCTGCCATCACCAACCAGGGCCACCTGCCGGTGCCAAACCAGGGCCACCTGCCGGTGCCAAACCAGGGCCACCTGCCGGTGCCAAACCAGGGCCACCTGCCGGTTCCAAACCAGGGCCACCTGCCGGTTCCAAACCAGTGCCACCTGCCGGTGCCATCTGGCAGTTCCACGTGCCTGCCAGTGGCAACCAGTGCCACCTGCCGGTGCCATCTGGCAGTTCCACGTGCCTGCCAGTGGCAACCAGTACCACCTGCCGGTGCCATCTGGCAGTTCCACGTGCCTGCCAGTGGCAACCAGTGCCACCTGCCGGTGCCAGCCAGTTCCTTCTGTTGCCAGCCTTACTCTTTCTGGTCAGCCCATAACCCTGATGTAACAGCGTTTCAATAAAGTTATTGACTGGGTGCTCCATTGTGAGTTAGGGGGTGAAAATGAGTGGCCTTACCCCGGGAGCTGAAAAAAAAAAAAAAACTGGCTCCTAACTTTTTTAACTGGCTCCTAATTTCAAAGCAAATTTGTCAACCCCTGTGATAACCTCTTGTCATGGTTTGGTGTGGTTTGTCTTGTTAGAGTACCTTCCTTGGTAGTAAAAGGATCTAGTGTATAGGGATGATGGCGCTTAAAGCAAACATCGGTCACCCGGATGCATTTAGATATTTTAGTGTTTTAGAAGGCCGTTTTAAAGACGTCCATGAAAGATCCATCTCCAAACACCTTTGCATCAAACCTCAGAAGATGGTTTCAGGTGACGTGATAGATTTTGGGGGACACCCAGGTTGACACGTAAAGCTTATAATAATTAGAACACAAAATCCCAACATGGTCATCCTGTGAGATCTAAAAGTCTGTTATACCATCCATGTCCAGTTAAGTCACTTTGGTTTCAGAAGTTTGGTTCACCTTGGGAAAATATTTGGTAATCTGGGTTCACTGGGGGGCTTTAGTTCTGTCATGGTAGCTTTGGCACCATAAAGATGTGGTTTGACCAGTCTGGTGTGAAGGAACTCGAATGTCTTACACAGAGCTCTAACCTCAACCTCACTAAACGTCTCCCAGAAGTACGTGGTTTGATCAGTCTGCAGGACACTCAAGTTCCTCCACACTAGACTGGACAGACCATGTCTTTATGAACCTGTTCGGTAGGGTTGAGGTCAGGGATCTTTGCAGATCACTCGCGTTCCTCCACACCAAAGAGTCCTGACCTCAATCCTACTTAACATAAAGACATGGTTTGTCCAGTTTGGTGTGGAGGAACTCTAGTGTCTTGCACAGAGCCCTGATCTCAACACTGCTGAACATCTTTGGTGAGCCAGGGTCTTTTCATCCAAGATCAGTACCCAACCTCATAGATCAGTGATTCTCAACTAGGGTTCCTCCAGAGGTTGCTAGGGGTTCCTTCAGCATTGGGCAATTTCTGCCTCTTGAGATAAGTTCCCACCGACACCATTGATCTTTTTAACTATTTGAAAGGAGGTCATTCTTCCCAATGACCACAAGTGTAAGGACCATTCTTCCCACTGACCACAAGTGTAAGGACCATTCTTCCCACTGACCACAAGTGTAAGGACCATTCTTCCCAATGACCACAAGTGTAAGGACCATTCTTCCCAATGACCACAAGTGTAAGGACCATTCTTCCCAATGACCATCACATTAATGTATCATGAGTTGTAGATTTCAAATTTTTAGCAGGGGTTCCCCGAGACCGGAGAAATATTTCAAGGGTTCCTCTGTACTGAAAAGGTTGAGAGAGGCTGTCATAGATGGACACAAATTCCCACAGATGCCTTCATATCTTGTAGAAAGTCTTCCCAGAAGAGTAGAGGATGTTGTAGGTGAGATGGGGATATGTTACTCCATATTAAAGGCCATGGTTTTTGAATTGGCTATCCACAAGCTTATAAAGGTGTGATGGTCTGATGTCCACAAACTTTTGGTCCTAAATAAATACCACCACCTCTTGAACCTACCAGTTGCTCCTAAAGTGAAATTGTCGGCTTTACTGACCTATAGCGTGTGTCAAAAGATGGAAGTGGGTAGTGCCAAATTAGAATTTTGCAGGACAATTGAGATCTGTCTATCTCTGGTTGCACCAAATTTGACCTACAATTTATCATTCTATGCTCCAGCTGGTTTGCTGCAGCTACAGTGCATCCGGTAAGTGTTCAGCCTTTATCCAAAATGGATTAAATTCATTATGTTCCTCAAAATTCTACAGACAATACCCCATAATGACAACGTGAAAGTAGTTTATTTAAAATCTTTGCAAATTTATTAAAAATTTAAAAATGAAAAAATTTCCATGTACACAAGTATCACAGCCTTTGCTTTGGTGAAGCTCCTTTTGGCACCAATTACAGCCTCCAGTCTTGGTGAGTATGATGCCACAAGCTTGGCACTCCTATTTTTGGGCAGTTTCTCCCATTCTTCTTTGCAGG